>NW_010201214.1:40266-44696 GCF_000695765.1 Mesitornis unicolor
TGAACCGCATGGTTAAATTACTTTTCCTGGGACATTGTGTAAGCAGGAGAATTACAACAGATAGCAGTAATGCGTGAGCCTCACGCATGTACTTATCACTGTGGTACAGCTAAGCAGGGAGACAGCTTATTTTAAAACGCTCAGAAGTGTTTTTGCACTATACAAGAAAAAGGTACCGAAGAAGAACATTGTATTTACTAGAAGGTATGGAGTCCAGCTGCATGCCCTGTACTGTAGGCAGGTAACAGCAAAAAACCCCCAGCCAAACAAAAAAACCCAACAACAAAAAAACCCAAACCCAAACACACACCCCCCCCACCCAAAAGAGTTTTAGTATACTTAAAAATTTGGAGTTTTTCTGAAAACGGTGCCACAGATTTTCCTTCCAAGCTGTGATAAAATGTGAATAAAATCAAGACCTGCCTTGTTCGAGGTCACACAGTGCTTATTTGAATTTCTAATCTACCTCTGTGTTCTCCAGCAGGAACTCGGGTAGCTCAGTGGCTTCTTTCTAACCATCAAAGTAACAGGGAGAAAGGAAACAACTCTGTACTTTTACATTATAAGAAAATACCATCATTTAAAGTTAACATTTGAATATATATACTTGATAAGCCTAACAGTTTTGCTTCATCAGTGTACTTGCACTCCAGAACAACCCCTGTATTAGTTTATAATCTGAAATGTATCAGAAACATAAAATGTGCTTATCTTTCTAAAATATTTGTGAAGTCTACCTACTGCACAGATTGCCAGTTTAGCTTACAAAGGTCATGCTGCCTCTTAAATAGCTTCACCAACTTTAAAAAAAGTTCCTCAGTGCTAATCAACACTTAAAACAATGCCCATTCTTTGTTTTCTTTAAGTGTATTACTCAGGGTTAGTTGATAGTGACCGCAAAATGCTTTCTAAGCACCCTGTCTAGGAGCTGCAATTTCCACGATCATCATATTTCAGGAAGGTGCCCCAGTCTTTTGTTTGGCGCTAGGCAAGCAGAAGGTCCTCTAGCTGGCTTTCCAAGGGGGAAGAATGCAAAGGGTTTTGTTAAAGTGAGAGTGAGCCCTTCAGTCAGGTTGTAGCCCTGTGCTCTGGTTAAACGTGGGAGGTTTCTGCTGTTGGAGGTTTTATTTACTGTAGAAAATCCGCTCCCTCCACTTGGTGTAGTAGTTAAATATAATATTGCTTTTGTCTTCCTAGTTCTAACTCCAGTGTCTTAAAAAATGCAGATTTTGATGTGATCTTCCCTTAAACGCAAGTGAATCCGACTTAGAAATGGATTCAGAGGAAAAAGCACGACTTTTTATGAGCCAAACCAGTCTTTGTTGTAGAGGATGGAAATGAACTACGAGTGGCTCTCTCCTGAAGTTCTTTTGAAACCTTGCCCGATTTTGAAGATGCCAGGTTGAAAAGATCCAGACTATTGCGCTACTCCTCCTCACTCTCTTGTTTTGACTACTCCGTTTCTGCAAAGGTTGCAAGTTAAAAAAACACTTTGAGGGGAGCTTTGCAATGGCTTTTTGTTTGGTGTTTTAGTGCTCTTTGAGTTTAGTCAATTATGGCTTCTGGGTTTTCTTTTGAGGGCTGCTACTGAGGTGTAACATGCCCGTGCTTAAAATAAAAGTATAGAGAACAAATGCTGCTGTTTTATCAAGGTAAAGATCAATTCTTCTCCCCCCTCCCCCGACAAGTTTAGGTGGAATTATACCCAATAGGGAGCTCCTGGCACAAAACATCTGGCATGTAAAAATATTATTCAAACACTGGATAAGGTTTCAGGAGTGTTGTTTTATTTCCCATTTGCTCCTCAAAATATTATACTTAAAAAAACCTGAAGCTTGAATTCATTTAGCTCATGAAAAGAGGAACAGAATTTGTGATATTTTATATATATATCTCTATATAAATCAATATATAAGATATTTTTATATATTTACTGTACACTTTTCAAGATGCCTGCCCTGAGTGACTTTTTTGTCATTTATTAAAAACATACATAAGCAATCACATATTTATTATTCTGTGCATTCCTGTGCTTTGAAGTGATTAAGGAAAAAAAACTTGAGAAATACCTAGTCATTATCATCCATGCTTGCTGCTCGAAGGAGACAAAGATGGCCATCTACCAACTGAAGCCACTGTAAACAATTGCAAGCAAAGTTTGCAAACTCCAGCAATTGCTTTCATTAGTCACCACTGCCTTGAATAATACTTTTAAACTTTTAGCTACTGAAAAATGGAAAGACAAAAAAACCACCAGAAAACCAACACCAAAACCAACAAACCCCAACCCAGAAACTCATCTTTATTTTGTTCTGGCTGTAAAACGTATGCACTTTATTTCCGGAGATTAAAGCTTGCTGTGAGTTTACTACAGAGTTGTTTGCCCACTGGGGGGTGGTACACACTACAAAAACTCAGCTTTTAAGAGCCACAAGTCAGATGTTTTTTGCTGCTGTCCAGTTTGCTTTAATTACAACAAAGTCTCCTGTTGAGAAGAACAGAGGCAGCCTCCAAAGGAGGGAGACTAATAAATAATAATTAAAAAAAAATTTAAAGAATCACTCTTTCAAAGAGTTTACAGAGTCTTATTTCCCATGCTGATATTAACTATGGTATTTATCTGGTCATTCTCCAATTAAAATAATAGGAATGTAAGAAAAAGAAAAAAAATAGCATTTTAATATGCCAAGGGTTGTCACTGTTTCTGACATACAGGAGAAGCACAGAAGGCAGGGGAAAAATACAGCTTTTAGAAGTGATTAAATGTGGATGGAAAAATAGAAAAGCTCGATAGCAGCATGAATAAAAGGATTAGCATAACCTCACTATATTTTAAGATAATTGGCTTTCTGTAACCCTAGGTATACCTTTTGTTTATGAAATTATTTGAAAACCGATCTTAAAAACAAGGCTGTATTGTATGGCTTTGGAATAAATTAAAGGAAACTTAAGGGTAGGTTGGTTTTTTTTGGGGGGGAGGGAAGGGCACTGAAACCTCTTAAATATGACCTAACGTGTGGCATATATTGACAAGAAAAACGCATACTGATCTTTCCATTTTATAGCAAAGAATTCTTTTCTTTGTACACTTCAATTGACAAATGCATTTTTTCACTCTAATTCAAAGAAATTCTCATTAAGACACCATATCCCCAGGCAATAGATAGCGAGCTTAATTGATGCTTCTATCATTTTGGGCAGTATATTTTAGGCAAGAAAATTGGGGTCAGGATAATGAATTGTTTTTTAAAGTCTGAACATTTTCAGCTGCTTCTTCCTATACTTTCTCTCTGCATAGAGCATTTAGATGGAAATGCAAAACATGAATCTTCTTTTTCTAAGTGGCAATAAGAAAATGCATTCAGCTGACACGCTCTTTTGCAGGAATATGATTTAACTCTAAAGTAATTCTGCATTTGGGTGTGAATCTGGTGTATGAAATACTCTCCTGTACTCTGTGAACTGACCAGAATTGATCCCTTGGAGATGGGAAGCACCTTGCCTTCAGTCCAAATTAGTAACCCATGGCTAACAAGCACTCCATGAATTAGTTAATTATACACGCTCCTCGCTGCGTTTGCAACACTCCTCGCAACTTTGGATGTGCCAGGGCTGCGCTCAAAAAAACCCCTTTGCGGTGAGAGAGATTAAAATTGAGGCTACCTCAAAAGAGAAGGACTGAGCGAGAAAAGCAGCTGCCTGTGCCAGAGCACGGCTTTTTATTTGCCAAAGGGGGTGATCTTGAAAACGAAGTAGGAACCAAAAAAAAACCACCCCAAAATCAGAAAGCTGTGCCTAGGTGCTGTAAGTGATGGCATATGCTGGGAAGGACTGGTGCATTGAGCAATGGTGCACTGGGAGATGCAGGGAGACCAGGGCTTTGCCTTATCAACTAAGTTGTAGCTCCTAATTTTTTGGAGGGAATTGGTTGAAAGAAAAGACTCTGGAACAGCTAGCAGTCGTGAAAAGGTTTTCGGGGTGAGAATAATGTCGAGATGAGGTGTGCAAAGGAATATTTATTTGCGAGCCATTTACAAAATGCATTTGCTGTGCTTGTACGAGGGTAGGCACTTAATAAACTGAAGATAGCAGAAAAGTTGATTAAAACTAGATAGGGACCCTTTGAACGCCAGGAGGATTGCCGGCCCGCTCTTCTGCCCGAAGAAAGTGGGGCGTTTTTGAGTAAATTTGGGCCTGTTGCGTTCTTTCTTAACGTCTGTGCAACCATTTTGTTCCCCACCTCCTCGCCTGTAGCCTCGGTGCATGAGACGCGGCAGCGGGGCAGGCACCACCGGCGCTCTCGCCTCGAATTTCGTTTTTTTTTTAATATAAGCAGCGGGGGATGGGGGGAGGGGGGCAAGTTTCCAACCCAGGGGAGAAATGCGGGATAGGGGCTGAAAGACTTAACCCCCCCCTTCCCGTTAAAAGAA
>NW_010201215.1:0-387 GCF_000695765.1 Mesitornis unicolor
GTTCAGGGATGGACAAGGACCTGGTGGGGACGGGGATGGGACATGGGTTGGGATGGGACATGGTGGGGATGGGGATGGGGATGGAACAGGGTTTGGGGTGGGACAGGGACCTGATGGGGATGGGACATGGACTTGGTGAGGATGGGGACAGGAGAGGGACAAGGATGGGACATGGGATGGGATGGGATGGGACAGGGACCTGGTGGGAAGGCAACAAGGAGCTGTTGGGGATAGGGATGGGACAGGGGTCAGGATGGGACAGAACAGGGACAGAGATGGGACGTGGGATGGGATGGGATGGGATGGGACAAGGAGCTGCTGGGGACAGGGATGGGACATGGGTTGGGGTGGGACAGGGCGCGGATGGGGACAGGACGGGGTCAGGGG
>NW_010201215.1:532-1220 GCF_000695765.1 Mesitornis unicolor
GGACGATGAGTTGCTGGTGACAGGGATGGGACAGGGGTTGGGGTGGGACAGAACAGGGACAGGGAGGGGACAAGGACCTGGGGAAGATGGAAAAGGGACCTGGTGGGGACAGGAGAGGGACAGGGATGGGACAAGGACCTGGTGGGAAGGGGACAAGGACCTGTTTGGGATAGGGATGGGACATGGGTTGGGTTGGGACAGGAGTGGCTCAGGGCTGGGGACAGGAACCGATGGGGACAGGGGACAGGGCTGGGGACAGGGGACAGGGCTGGAGACAGGAATGGGACCTGATGGGGATGGGAATGGGGACAGGGGACAGGGGCAAGGATGGGGACAGGGACAGGACCTGATGGGGACGGGGCTGGGGACACGGACAGGGATAGGGACAGGGACAGGGACAGGACCTGATGGGGTCAGGGGACAGGGACAGGGATGGGGACAGGGGACAGGGCTGAAGACAGGAATGGGACCTGATGGGGACAGGGATGGGGGCGGGGGACAGGGACAGGGATGGGGACAGAGACAGGGATAGGGACAGGAGCAAGGATGGGGGACAGGGCCAGGCCCTGATGGGGACAGGGCCAAGGATGGGGACAGGGATGGGAATGGGGACAGGGACAGGACCTGATGGGGACAGGGATGGGGACAGGGACAGGGGTAGGGACAGGGATAGGGATGGGGACAGGGC
>NW_010201216.1:0-545 GCF_000695765.1 Mesitornis unicolor
AACAAATGTTATTCCCTCCTGATCACTTTTACATAGTCTGTCTGAGACAGAGGGGTGTCAAAACACACAAAAGGCTTTGTCAGGAGTTTACAAACCAAAATACTGCAATTTTCTTTTCACTTGGTTGTTTTCCTTGCAGATACAAATTGTATTTCCATGATTGGTCTGTGTCTTTACAGAGGATTTCAAAAGAATTCAGATGAGAACTTAACTGTGTGACCCTGGGGCTAAGATGGCGTATACACCAGAAAACGATGAAATCTCAGCTATTTTTTATAAACATCTATAAATATCAGTTGAAAGGAACCCATGATCTCACAGTAAGTCAATGGGTCACAGTTATGCTCCTCTTATCTTCCCTTTTTTCCCCTATTGTTTAAAAATAGGAAACAGCACCACATGAAAATGTTCGGACAGAGATAAATCGTGTGACTGAAATACAGGAGTCAGGAAACTGGCGTCTTAAAACAAAGTCATCCTCGTTTTTGCCAACACACTCCAGTATTGTTGATGTCTTCAAATATTTAAGTGACTTAATAAATCAG
>NW_010201217.1:0-16352 GCF_000695765.1 Mesitornis unicolor
CGGCCAGAGCCGCCTCCCCAGGTTCCGTGAAGGGCCGTAACGGCCGCCAGTGCTGCCTCCGCCCTCACACCCCGGGGTGGCTCCGGCCTGGTGCCCTCGACGCCTCTGCCATCGTGTCACCTAAGCCCCAGCTGGAAAGTTTGCCCCTTTCAGGACCAAGCGTTTTCCGCTCATCGGTGCGGTTAGCCTCAAACAAGGACGAACCGCTGGGGAAAGTTTTGAGTAAACAGAAGTTTATTTTCCGAGTGGGAGCTTATGTGTAGTAGGCCTTATCTTTTGTGATTCAGCTGCTTTGCTTTTTATTTTTAAGGCACATGCAGACTCTTTAGAGGGTTTTTTTTCCCCCCCAAGTTACTGGATTTGCTTGATTGCTGGCATGAAATAAATGAAATGCGTAGCGTATCTTTTTCGGTCACAGGCTTCTTAACCAGGGCTTCCTTCAAAGAGATTTGTCCCTGGAGAGTGGAAAGATGATTGCTCTAAAGGAAGGGTATTGCTCAGCTGTTTTATTATTTGTATCTCTCAGATACTTAGACTCTTGCTCCTTGTAGTGCTTCCAGTATGTATTTACAGCAAGCAGCTGATGTTGGAACCAAGCCAACAAAACTAAAATCCTGGAGTCCAGTTAAGAAAAGCCTGAATTAATATATCCCCCTTCTTACAGATGTTTATGCAAGAATTGCGGTATCTAGCTAATTAGTGGATCAGAGCCTTTTAGAAATTGTACCAAGAAAGTACAAAATCCTCTTAGCAGTGCCTCACGTGTCCGACCTGCCAGGGTCTCGAAACTCTGCGCTGGCTGACAGGACAGGACAGGATGGGAGCTGTGTGTGCTGTGCGTGCTGCGTTGCATCCTGGGGCTTGTAGTTACACTAAAATGCACCACGCTGTCGAGCTCAGGGTGTGTGTAAGGACAGAGCTTTAAATGCTGCCAGGTGAGAGCTCGTCTTCCTCCTTTGCTCTCGTCTTCCCTACTATTAGCGTTGTCTGGTGCTGAGCAAAGTGTAACAGCTTCGTGATTCAGGGGTCCTGCTTAATATTTTTGCTTTTTAGAGCTTCATTCTCTTAGGTATGGTTTTGCTCTCGAGTTGCATAGGGTCTCTTTTCTTTCCTTTGCAAATAGCAAAGATGAGAGGTTATACGTAATACATTGAATTACCGTGGCTATTGTTGAAAGCTTAGACATGGCTACATCAGCCCAAACTTACTGTAAGTTCTTTTATCCCCACAGACTTAAGTCCGAATGCAGCTGTGGACGGGATTGTTGGCAGTATGGGCTTAGAAAACTATTTCTCTGCTTGTTTTTCACAGTGTCTTGTGCATAGCTAGTTGTTTTGTTTTTTTCTTCCACACTCTTCCTTTTCTTGAAAAAGCCAAATAAACTAAGAAGGTGGACAGAATGTTTAACACCCAGTAACATGGGACTTCAGAATGCCAAAAGTTGGTAAAAGACTAAATATGCAGTACCAAATCCTGACTTATTTAATGCCTGGAATTCAGACTGGAAATCTGCTTCTTCCCCACACCCCTCCTGGCACAGTTCATTAGTCACTGTGTAATCAATACCTTAAAACAGGCTACTTGTAACCAAACTTTTTGAAAGAAAACTGTGGATGATAAATGACCAAAGGGAAATTTCTACTCTAAATGGTGGTTTGGAAAAGAAAAGAGAGAGGCTTGCTTTAGGAGATGTATTTCTGCATTAAAATTCAGGTAGAGAATTCTGAATTTATAGAGCTGTTCAGTAAATTTTCCCTGCTGATTTCAGATTAATTTGACTTAGGAAAAAATCCAAACTTCCACTTAAGAAATTCATATATGATGAAAATTAGCATCTCTCTTTTAAAAAATAGAAAAATCCTTGACATTGATGAATAGGAGGCTGCCAGTGCTGGCAGCTTCTCAGATTCTGAATGCTTCATGATGGAGCTGTGCAAAAGAAATGCTGTTCTGGTTTGAAATATCTTTATGTTAAATCACTGGCTTGCTCCTGGGGTACGAATCTCTAAAAGGGACTGACTGGTGCAGGAAGCTGTGGAAGATGGTCCACCAGACCATCGTGTGTTTGCAGGGAGAAGTTGGCTGACGGGCAGAGAAACTTCAGGGCTGCCAGTGGGCTACAGAATCGTGTGCGTGTGTCGTCCTCTCAGGTCCTGCAAGGTGGAAGCCTGTCCAGAAGATGATGTTGTGTTAATGGTTGTCCCTCTTTCTGGAGACTGGAATTTGACGTGCAGGCCAGGGCTCTGAGTTCATCTTCCCCTCTGCTCCACTTGGGGAGATGCAGATCTGTGGCTTGCTGACTGCAGTGGAGATCCAGATCCAGAACTCTGCTTCAGTGGAAGTGACTCAACCCATCCTTTGAAACTTCAGTTTGGAATTGGGAAGTACTTTTTGCAGCTGCAGGATTGGGTTGCAAAATGTGATTACATACATAAAATGTGATTATGTTCATACTTTGCTGTGATGTTAGTGATAGCAACTAAACTTACTGGGTTTGGTTTCTGGTTTGGTTTTTTTGTGGGTGGTTTTTTTTCTTTTTTTATTCTTTTTTCTTTTTTTTTCCCCATGGTGCTTTTCTATGCCAATGGCCTTATTTTATATTGTCTTATTTTAGGAAAGCATGATAAAAATGCTGTTTACTGAATTTGGGTCCACCATCTTGCCCTGCTTTTTCTGTTTCTGCTTTTGGAAATGGGCATGTTTATCTTAAAAGGGCCTTTCCAGACTTAATTTCATGGCCTTGAAAGGTTGCAGTTTGTGTATTTTTTTTTTTCCTTGCCTGTACTTTTCTGACTGGGAGATGCTGAGTAGATGGTGAAGTTTATAGTTTACAGATGGACTGCTGAACAGGGAGAGTAAAGGGGCAAGTTGCTTTTCTGGCTGTAAAGGCACAGAGGACTAAATACAGAGGTATAAAAGGTCATCAGGCTCAGCCAGCTTTGCATTTGTGCAAAATGTCAGTAAATTTGCCCTGCAGAAATGTAGGCGAATCAGGCAATTAGGTCAGTCTGTATCAGCTGTGGGCACTATGTTGTTAGTAATCAATTGCAGCGTGAGGGGCTCTTCAGCCTTACTTGTAAGGGAGTGGCCTTGATGAAATACTATGAGATGAATGAAAATGAATGAGAATATGGTGTGCCTTTTGGGGAATGTGAGATACTGGGTATGAAACTGGATTTTTTAAAAAAATGTAGTCTGGAAATGGAGGGAAATTATTTTTAATATTTGGTTGTTAAAGAGGACTTGCAGAAAAAAAAGAATGGTGGCTCTGTTAGTTGGTTCTCAAATAAAGTGAAGCTTTGTTGGCGAAGTTCACAGGTGCTAAAGTTCTGTTCTCTGGTGATTTCAGAGGGAACTGTGATTTTTGTAATGTGCTCTTGAATGGTACGCAGTAAAGTCTGTACAGCAAAATCTGGTTTTGTGCTGCTCTATAAAATGGAGGCAAGAACTTCCTTAAGCCATGAAATCTGGATACTGAGGTTTATGGTAGAAGATTTCTATACAATAAGCATTTGTTACTAGTCAGGAGAAATACTTGCAAGGGCTTGGGTGGTGTTTCCAGACTGTTTCCTTTCCTGCGTTATAAATTGGGTGGGTGGTAAAGCCCACTGAAAGGTGGGAGATGGTGTCTCTGAGGCTGTGTTGCCGGTTCCCTTACTGGTGGTGCCCTGCCTATGCAGTGCTTTGTTGCTTGCCATTAAAATCAGGGCTTTTTGCTACCTTGACATCAGTGCTGGGGGTTGCTGTCCCATGGTACAAGAGTTCTCAAATGTGTAGCAATGTTAACGATTATTTCAATCCCTGTTTCCTTCCAAATATGCAGACTTGGTGGGTCAAAGTAATGGTTTGGTGCTTCAAAGGTGACTGATTTTGCCATAATGAAAGTATGGTAAGAGACTATTGCACTCCAATTTAGTGTATGAATCTACTGTCTTATAAGGCTCTTTAAACTGCCCTTTCAGGCTCCCTCCCTCATTGAGTATGTTAACACAGGAGTGAAAAGTGTAAGTTGTGCAACCAAAGGGGACCTTCCCCATCTCCCCAAAGCACCTATTTCTATAATACATAAGGTATTACAGATATTCTACAGCTGGAAATGTATTATATGGACAACTTTGAGGAAAGGCTGTGACTTTCTGAATGGAGGCATTAGTAGTGAGCCACCCCTGCCTCAAACAGCTGTGCATGCAGGTAATACGCTCTGTATACATGGAGGAAGTAGGATCGCTGCCACTTGGGTACCTGGATTATCTTGGTCAAAGCATTACTAGGGAACACCACACATTTTGATAGGTTGAAAGATGACTTACTGGTAAACCAGACAACCTAGCAGTAATTGGCAAGAGTTGATACTGTTGGCTGCTCCCTTCTCTGGTCTGGGGCTGCTACTTCTGCTGGCCACTGTTGGGCTTTCTGCGTCTTTCACTCCCGATTATTGCAGGACCAGCTGTTTGATCGCCAGTTGCTAATAATCCTGATGACTGCGTCTCCTTAATCAAGAACCCGTATTTTCAGTCAGGTCAAGAAGACATTTATCAATTTATTCAAATAGCAGATGTGGCACGCAGGGTCTAGCTTCTCAGTAACCTGTGTACATTTAATTGGCTTTCTCTGCTCCCGTCGTGTGTTTTTCTGTTGGTTACGCACGCTCAAATAACTTTTTTTTCTGTGCCCAGATTAAGTACTGGGGCTGCAGACGCTGTGTGTTCATTTCTTCCATCTCTGAATGTTATTTTTGGACGTGTCCCAGCCTCCATCTCCCCACTGAACCAGACCAAAGGTGTTCCGCAGAGACCTTCGCTAGCCCAGCGATGGAGCACCGGCAGGCTGCTCAATAGTCTTTCATGCCTCTCCTTATCAGTTTTACCGTGAAACACCCTATCGCTTCGGTTGCACATGTTGGAATAATTAGGCTTCCTGTTCGGCAGGTTTGTATGGCATTGATTTTGGCCTCAAAGTTCAGGAGAGGGGAAGGTTGCTATTAAATTATATGCAAAGGCAAGTGTGTCTTTGGTCTTGTGCCTTTTTCCATTACAAAGTGGGTTTAAAACATAGCTTTGCACAAAGAGAGGCAGGGATGCTGAGTAGTGTTCCATGCTACTTACATAGGAGGTGTTTTAAAGTAAATAAGTGAAAATAAATCTTAGAAATAAACCTCTTTTAAGAGGAAAAGAGGGGATGTGGCGTTATCACTCTTCGGTTGGTACAGGGCTTTCCATCATTCAGAGGCTCTGGGAACACAGCAGGTACCAGACAGACTTGGAGCATTTCCCTGGCCACCCTGGTCTTCCTATGATTATGAGAAGGGAATATGGAGGTGTCTTTTGGGCGTCGAGGATTTTTTTTTCTCTTCGTCTCTCTCATTTCTCAACTGATCCTGGAGTTTGCTGCTGCTTCTGGCTCAGCATCAAAGTGAAATGAATTTGATTTGTTTTTATTTTGTTAATTCTCTGCAGTCTTATGATTGCAATAACAGTGATTACAACTGAGAAGGCTCTGGCCAGCTCTTGCTGTGTTGTGGAATAGTAGTGTCTTTTTCAGATTAAGGAAAAGTACAATTTGTTTAGTTTGTCCTCCCTGAGGTTATTTTCTCAAACATTAAGGCTAAGAAGGAAGGTAAAGCTCTTGTAAAAGTAAGAATCTGCAGAGGTTGCTGTGTTTTCTCTTAGGATTTTCCCATTTTCCAGAAAGCAGTTAGTATTGAGGCCCTTAACAGTATAAAAAAATATTAAAGGGAGAATGGGGAAGATTGAGTTTCTGTACCGTTTAGAGAGTTAGGAGTATATATAACTTTATGTACCATGTAGTCTCAGTGCATTATAGAAGTTAAACTTTTCTGCATGTGAACATGTGAGATTAGCCTGCTTGGAGATACTTTTCAGTCTTCCTATTTGAAGACCTCAGCTCTTACCTTATTTCTGGGGAAATTCCTCCTGAAAATCTCTGTTCAGGATTGTGTTTGTGAGACCTGAAACCATTAATGTTTACTTTTAACATGTTAAACATTCAATACTTTTGTTGCTTTTTAAACAGAGGCATTATTAGTATGTGCATGTAGGAAGAATGACTGCATAGTTGTGGTTATAATCTGTGTGGTTTATTAGCCATTTTTTACAGCTTAACTGAATTGGTGTAATCACAGAATCACAGAACGCTAGGGATTGGAAGGGACCTGAAAAGATCATCCAGTCCAATCCCCCTGCCGGAGCAGGAACACCTAGATGAGGTTACACAGGAAGGCGTCCAGGCGGGTTTTGAATGTCTCCAGAGAAGGAGACCACAACCTCTCTGGGCAGCCTGGTCCAGATGTAATGTAGAAAATAAAATTGTTTCATATTTTGGTGCAAAGTGCTATTTTTTCCCCTGTGTCCTTTGAAATGTTCAGCTAATTTTCAGCACTATGAAAAATAAAATATGAGAAGCCATGGAAAAAAAAATCTAAAAGCAAAAAGGAAAAGATACCTAGAATGTACAGTCAATAAATATTGAACCTGAAGCTAGCGGAAAATATCCTCAAAGTGCCTTAATAGCAAATAAATAAATAAAACAACTATAAAGCAGATGGTGTGATAGTATTGGAGTGGAGAGAAGGGCAAGTGACTCTGCCCTTTGAATATAAAAAAGGTTTTAAAAGGCATTCCAATTAAGTTCTGCTCACAGCTCTGCGTTTACTAATAATATTAGAATTTTGAGGTAAGTCACAAACAGCACAATTCCAAGGATGTAGGATCTGTTTGTCTGAAATGAGTGAGTTGGAAGGGAACTTCTAAGAGGAGAATTTCTAAATAGAGCTGTGGGAAAGGAGGAGTTGCTGATAGTAATTTTATGGGGCACGTTTATCCTTTTCATTTTTAAAAAAATATTATCTGCAATTAAGGCTTGAATGGTAATGTTGCCTCTTTGTTTCAGACTGTATCTATGCCTCTGTAAACTGTTGGGCAACTTCAACCATTTTAGACAAAAAATGAAGCTCAATTAAAAAAATAAGTGCTAGATGGAGAAGAGACACACATGTTCATTAGCACTTCTAGTCACCAGACGTGAGCATGTTTACACAGTCGCTCTTAATGGGGAGGAAACAAACTTAGCACTAATGAAACCCATCCAGATGGTGAAATCTTTATCAAGAACCTTGGTTGCATTGACAGCAGATGCAATTTCCCACGGTTATCTGGAAGTGCTTCCTGTGGCCACCAAGCAATGTACTTTTATCCTGTGAAGTACCAAAGCCATGGATATCTGCATGAGGTTTACCTCCAGTTGTCTGGCTTTTTAAGTGCGAATCAAGGACTATTTCAGATTCTGAAGCAAGAAATTATCAATCGGACAATACCTTGAACACGAGCATTTCTCCTTTAATTTTATGTGCAGTCACTGCACATTAAGGCACCAGAAAAATCACTGGAGCAGTTTCTGGCTGCAATAGTGCTTCAAGGATCATTGGAGGCAATGGACGAGCAAATGACACTCAATGATAGCTCTCTGCTTGAGAAAACGCAACACGGGGAAGCCATTCCTGTCCCCTTGAATGAAGAGGAAGTACCTGATACAGGAGAGCTGGGGACTACTAGCAGCATGCTACAAGCGTATAACTGAAAAATCCGATTGCTGTTTGATGGAGTAGTGTGTATGTATGTGCTTGTACATATGATAGGAAGAGGAGATTCACAATTATTTTATTTTTCTGGAACCTGAATTTTAATTTTCCTCTGATTTTTAAAAAAAAAAGTAACTCAACAATTTATATATTCAAGAAAATTCAGATATGTTTGGGAAAGCATTAAAACTGAATGCAGTATCACTTTAAATCAAGTATTTGCTAGAGTTGCTTTGACTTGTTGGTAAAATTTCATTGGGTAGTAGATAAAACTACCACGTTTTCCTTCAAAATTCCTCTCATTAAAAGTGAGAGTAACGTTTGAAAATGCATATTTTATGTTACTATTTAAAATATTTAAAGTGGAAAATAGGTGATGTGATTAACCTAATGAAAGCTGAAGCAGTTAGCTGTAACTATGGTGAGCTCCTTGAGTGTGTACCACAATAGATGGGTGTAAGTAACAGAACTGCATTTGCCCTCCCAGTGTCATGCAGAGAAAAGAACAGGGAGAGCTCGATATGCCCCTTCATCTCTAGATTTGGATTCTCTGCCAAATCAGTGTGCTATGAGGATATTTATAGCTGCAGAATTAGATGATATCTGCCCTTCAAGAAAACCCAAAGAGTTTTCATTGCAGTGTAAGCATAATTCAGTAAAAAAAAATAAATCCTGAGGAAGAGTCTATATTCTACTTTTCTGCCTGCTTTTGTCAAAACAGAATGCCCCCTTCAACCTGAACAAAGTTCTTCGCACTTAAAAGCACCCCAAGATTGGAACTGAAGCTTGGATGTGTGCTGTGAAGGTCAAATGGTAGCTATCCATCTAAAAATGCCTACAGGAAAATGTAAAATGCCTCTGCAAGTTTTAAAGCCTTGTATCTGCAGCAGTTTGGAGCAGAATGAATTTTAGGGAATGGTGATCTGAGAACAGTTTGAGCTTGGCAAGGAAAATGTGATTTGGAGACATGGAAGAGAAAATAAATCAGAGTAATAGGTCTGGCCATTGCAAGTAGATTGAACCTAATGAAATTAATATCTGGAAATTAATTATAAAACCAACGTGATAATATATAACAGGACTTTAGAGGATGTTTGAAAATCTGCAGCTAACTCCAGGATTTTTCTGCAGAGGAGCTCCCAGGACTGGAGTTAAGAATATCTGCTGTTGTTTTGCCATAGAATATTGGAGTTGCAGAGAGCAGCCCCACTGCACTCGTGTGCATATGTTTCCTGTTGCACTCACTGACAGTTTGGCTCAGCCTGGAGAAGGCTGAAATGCCTGAGAGCTGGATGGGATGGGATCAGCTGGGTAAAAGTTTCCTAACGTCTTTTGGCAGCCTTTGACTTTTGTGAAATGAAATACGCTGCAGCAATTTATATTTTCTCTGTGTGTGTCTATTAAGCAATGATTGAATTTATTCTAAGCATTAATTTGCTTGTTTATGACAAATACTGGAATAGCTTATTTCTTTTTGTTAGATTTGTTAGATTTCTTTTTGTTAGGCTAAATGTAATTGGATTCTTCTTGAAATGACAAGCCAGTCTGGTTACTTTTGAATGTGTGTAAGGAAAGTTTCATAACTCCTTCTTTGGTATTCCTCCAGTAAGGCCTGATCCTTCTTTATCTGCAGAGTTTAAAGCTTGAGGGGACAATAAAGGCTCAAATCAATTGGAAGTAATTGCAACGAGATCATCAGCATAGTTTTGTTTAATTTACAGTGTTTATTTAGTGCTCTCCTGTTGAGGAAGTTTAATCAAATTCCTCATGCTGCGGGGGACTGCAGGGAGGAATAGCAATGATTGGATGCTTGTTTTGAGGACTCTGCCTTATGTATCTGTAGTTCTGTGTTTAGGAAAGAAAGATTTTCAATACCTGGTGCAGCAGCTGGAGTGGTTCTTCTGTAGCAGGGCATGGGGACACAGGGAGCCGCTTTCAGGGGGGCCAGGGTTGTCCCACATTGATGCTCTTAAAGCATCAAGAGAGAGGACCTCTGCTTCTAAATTAAAGTCACACAGCACCATAGGTGAAACAAGTCCTTTGAATGTTAATATAGTGAATGCAATTGTGTTAATACCACAAAGTATGTTGTGTTTTTCTGATTCACTAATAAGGCTGAATTTCTTTCAGAGTGAAAGAAAACCACAATGTAAATCGAAGTTCTGTGATTCTATTTCTGCACATGGTGTGTGCTGCTGTTGGCAGTCCTGGGCAGAACCATTCCTCTTGTCTTAGTTTTAATGAGTTTGTGAGCAAAAATAAACTCAACAGTGCTGTTGCCGTTGCAAGGCTGAGATTAGGGAAATGTATTTAATAACTAGAAATTAATGACTATATGACTTTTCTTCTTGAAATAAACGGCAAGGAGGCTGCACTCTGAATCATTCCTTTAATGAAGGTGGGGTGCTACTTTTATCAGGTTTGCAGGTAGTAAGAAGTAATTGGTATTCTCTAAACCTGACTATATTGATTATTTGTATAATATTTATTTGTTTTTCCTTCCTGAATTCTATGCATGTTTTTATTTCCCAACCTCTTTTAAAACTGTAGTTACTATCTGTGACAGCGTCCTATAGTATTTATCCGTAACACTGTATTTATCACTTCCATCGATAAGGTAAATATGCTGAAAGGACACATTGTTCGTGTTTTGTAAAGCTTCAGTAAGCTTACAGTCAAAATTGTTGCTGATATAGAGTCCCAGACCTTGTTAGCTGTTCATTTACATCTTCATCAAAAGTGCAAGCATGTAAGTTTTGAGTTATGTCCTTTTTCCATTAGTCCTACAGCTTTCTTAACAGTAAGAAAGGAATGCAAATCTTGGGAGGCTTATCTGGGGTTTTGATGGCCCAATAAAACGAACATTTTTTTGGCATGGAGCCTTTAAATGCTGCAGCAGATCTTGTATATGAATGGTATGGTTTAGAAAGACTGCAAATGGCAAGCCTGGTATTGGACAGTTATCCTGATGGATTTGGTAGAGGCATTTTTCCCTTCTCCCCTGTGGCAGAATACAGGCAGCTGAAGATTTTCTTTGTGATCATCACAAGGTTCGAATTTAAAATGGTGTTTAAATTCTGTGCTTTGTCATGTAAGTTCTACATACACTTTGTTCTGTACCATATGATTAAGAAAGAAAAACTTTAAGAAACATACACCAATTGTGAGAGTTATCAACTATTGAAAGAATTTGGCTGTTAATGTCTGATTATTATTGTTTTAACTGAGTCATTTTTCCACTAAGAAATCCATCTAATTATTTTTTTTTCCATGGATTTAGAAGTCAATATCTTTTTCTATCACTTAACAGATTAGGCATCTTGAAGAGCAAACATGGATCTTTTACTCTGTAATAGACAGGACCTTTTATTTATTAAATTTATTCTGACTGATAATTACCCTTGGTATGACCTGCTTCAGGTTTTGTTCAGTGATTTATAGGGTGATGTGCCTGTTGTTTCCATTGCCTGCAGGGGCTGTACTTTCAGTGACTGACTGAAGGATGAGTTTTAGGTAACTGGAGGGCTGAATCAATGTTTGTAGGAATCTTGCCCATGGTCCTAAATTGTCTTCTGTGTGTCTATAATCTGATTCAAGGGTGCTCCCTATAAGGACTGATGTTTTTGTTCAGGCTTCTTTCAGATGTCTTAAATACCACTGCTTTCATTAGAAGGAAAAAAAAATAATTCCATAGTTTTTGATCTTATTGCTGAGGAATTTTCCTGTTGGTGAATTGGCCTATGTGAAACTGCTCCAATTCTTCCTAAACCCTTGAACTTCCCGCTCAACCCTTACATACTCCTGTGCTTCATTTTCCTGCAAATGGTTCATTCCCCTGCTGCTCTGCTGTGGCATTCCCCTGGGTTCCCTGGGAAGTTGTTCTGCTCTGGGTCATCGAGTTGTAGAGCTGAGTTGTCAAGTTTCTCTACAACTGCCTGAAAGGAGGTTGGAGAGGTGGGTGTTGGTCCCTTGTCCCATGTAACTAGTGACAGGACGAGAGGAAATGGCTTCAAGTTGCTCCAGGGGAGGGTTAGATTGGATATTAGGAAAAGTTTCTTTACTGAAAGAGTGGTCAAGCACTGGAACAGGCTGCCCTGGGAGGTGGTGGAGTCACCATCCCTGGCGGTGTTCAAGAAGCGCGTGGATGTGGCACTTCAGGACACGGTTTAATGGGCATGGTGGTGTTGGGTTGGTGGTTGGACTTGATGATCTTAGAGGTCTCTTCCAACCTTAATGATTCTGTGATGCTGCTGGCAGGAGCCCTTCAGGAGGACTCATCATGCAGCGGTTTGTCTTCATGGCCATTGGCTTTCCAGAAAGGTAACCTGGTTACTGGACCACTAGATCTGTCAGCCTCTCTCTTAACTTCTGAATTTTAATACTTCTCTACCTGCTGTCTTCTGTGCAATATAAAATATTCTATAAATTTGTTTTCTTGAAACATAATTTCTCATTTTTATGCTGAGCTAAAGCTGTTAGTAGTGAATATCCTCAAGGTTCCCTTTTGTTACCGTATACTTAGTCATTTTATCAGTGTTAGTAAGGCACGATGACCTATTCTGGTTAGTATGTCTCTGTTTTTTGAACTGAAGGATGGTAGCAGAAGTGATTCTTGGAATTTCTTGGGTATGCTAGAGACAAAACAGGGAAATAAAATACCAACAGTGTTAGTTAAGCATGGATTCTGTACTCTAAGAGTTTAGAAGCATGTTGGACTATGAAAACTTTAAAGTCTCACCCTTGTTTTTAAAAACTGTCTTTAATAAAGAGTTCATTTATATACTTCTGATAATTTTAAGACCCTTCAAGCAAGCCTGACTTTGCTACAGGAATTCAGTAAGGTGCCACATCCCTTACCATACGTTTCCTGCTGCCTGGCAGTATGTATTCCTTACTGACCAAAACAGCCAGTAATTTTTTCTTTAGATGAAGGCGACTTTGAAGGCTCCTCAATGAACAAATCCATTAAGAGAGCTGCCTAAAGTATATCTTATTTTGGAAGAACGTGCAAAAAGTCAGAATCACTTTGCAAGCTGAGGGCTGTGGTAGCATCCTATTTATTTTCCCTTAAAGCAATCTTGCATTTGTCTGTTTTGCTGGTCCTTCATGCTTAGAATTTACTAATTAATTGGTGGGAAAAGACTTTAGAAGGATTGAATAATTAAACCCTTTTTTTTCATTATGTTGTCTTCCATTAAAAAAAGAAACCAAACTATTTTTTCCCCCTAACTTACAAGACCTAATGACTTCATAGGTAGTTGTTTAGCCATTTCCCCATCTTCAGCACTTCAGACAGATGAGAACAAAGCCATAAGCCTCCCAAATTATACACAGTTAGTATTCCCTAACTTACTACTAACTAGGCCTAGTAGTCAGAATACTCATACTTCACTGGAAGAAGGGTGAAAATGTCAGATTTGTGACTGTTTGCTTTGTTTAGTAACAACCTCAGTGATTTTTCTAGCAGTTTAAATAAAACTTGACTCAGTAAACAGAGAAGTATAATTCACTTAGAGACTGAACTTTCTGAGGTAGTAATAGAGGAAAAACTCTGTAGGCTTGGGAAATGGGGATGAAACCTAGGATCCATCAGAGCAGACTCTGGAGATAATGTGCGTGGTGAAACTGCAGGGTTTGGCCTTGCACACAGCAGATAACTGAAGGGTAGGAACAGTTTATCCTCTGTCTATGGGATGCTCCTGTTCTGACCTTGCTGTGTTGCGCAGACCGAGAACAGTGCAGTTTTCCCCAGCAGGCCAGGGGAAAGGCAGAACTAGAGCTTGCTAGACACCAGCATATAGTGTTGCATGTGGCCTTTTTCCTTATTTTTTTCCCTCGTCGTCCCTTACTGCAAAGATCAAGTGTGCTGGTAGCTTTGCAGTATCGTGGTACAGTTACTGAACAAAATGAGTTCTGTTTCTGTGATCTGTAACAGTAAGTAGAGCTTAGCAAAATTATTGCCAAGTGAGCAAATAGACAGACTGGCTTGTATTTAGAGTTTATTTTAGCATAGTTAGGACTTCAGATCCTTTCTGATGTGAATCTTTTATTCTATGTATGAGTTGCTGTGTGTAGCTGGGCTACTTGCACACATTCTAGGCTTTGCCTGTACCTCTCCTCCTGAAGTGTTACCCTAGCCAGTCACTTAAAACTTGCAGTTGGCATTTGAAAAGCTGACATAAGTTACCTCTGTACAACCTTCTCTTGATTTCCGCAGAAACATCACTTTTTTCAGGCAGAAACATCCCAGGTAACATTTGGTGGGGGGAGGAAGGGCTTCCATGCTACTCTTCAGGTAAATGGGCCCTCTTCCAGCACCTCCTGTTTCTGTGTTTGATGCCTGGGAAGTCATCTGGCTGAGAGGGTTCGTGTCTGCGCAGTGAGCCAGGAAGATTGGTGTGCTGTAGCTGCTTTCAACTGAGTCATATTTTCACTTTTGTAACCTTAAAAAAAGAACCAGATGGATAAACATGGAAACCATTAAGATTTCTTTCCAAATCATGGGGGGGAGAACATCCCTCTTTCTGAAGCGTTCCAAGATTTGTACGAGTTGTCTTTGCATTGATGAGTTAAGAATCTCCTGTAACACAAAACCCTAATTTACGGCCTTATTCTGTGGCCTGGTTGAAGCAGAGCACTGGTTTTATGGCTGCTGTGCTCTGTCTCTGTGTGCGCTTTCTTGGAGCCCCATGAAAGTCTGTGAGCTCTGCTGGGATGGCCTGGAGGTTGCTATGCCATCCCTGCTGCAGCAGCACCGGTCAGGGTAGAACTGAAATGGGGAGCTGCGAAAGCACTGAGAAACTGGCAAAGAAAAATTTGTATGTCTTTAAATAGTACCGAGAGGTCAGATCCCAAATGCTGGCAGCGGTCTGCTAGGATTTCACCAGGATTTTGAGAAAAATTGTTTCAGTTTGGAAGCAGCGACTTGGAAAAGTTAATCAGTAATGTGAGATGGCTGTAATGTTTAATACAGAGTTTATGAAGTAGGAAAGCTGCAGACAGTGAGCAGGTTGACATCAGGGTGGATAAAAACTTACGTAAACATATTTTTAAAAAACTTTAAAACTTCCTTTTCGCCATCAAATTGGCAAATTTCACCATCAAATTCCAACTACAATTTCTATTTCTGGGAAGGCCTTTCCTGTACGTGTTAGTTTCACTTAAATAAAAGACTTCGTATCAGTTACTTCTCAGTTAAGTAGGTCGAAAGATGCGCCTTTTGTGTTGTTATTTATTGTAGCCACTGTGTACGGTCATTTAAAATACATAAGGCAACTGAAGGGGAGCCGCCCGTTAAATTTTTTACATCTCTATTTTAGTATCTTTACGCTGGATAAAGTTCTGCTTTTTACATTTTTCCTAAGTGTAAGTACTTTTCTTTTTTTGAGAAGCAGAAAAGCTTTTGCCATGTATTTGCTTTCAATTTAGCTACCAGATGCAGGGAGAATATATTTATTTTTTGAATAAACTTTGTACTGAGAACTCATTTGGGAGCTCAGAGAGAAGGAAAGCTTTTTCTTCTGCCTTTGTCCCTTTTAATCTATGAACAAAATAATCAGATGGGAGAAAATTAGGATTATGTGCATTAAAGCTTGAAGCACACAAGGGACTCCAGGTATCTAACTGAAGGCATCATGTAAATTAGATATCTCACAGGCTTAGTGTTTTTTAGATACCTAACAGAATTTCTTGATAATTCAGTAAATTTGACTATTTGTGGATTGAAAAATTAATGATGGCCACCAAATCTTAATATCTCCATTGTATAAACATAAATTATGCTGGTTTTAGTAGCAGTCTTGTTTGTGGTAAAGCTTTTTTCATTTTCTGATGCATTTTTAAGGGTGACTTTTAAGACATCTTGGTGGTTAAAGTTTAGTTCCTTCCAAATGCAGTGCGTTGAAAGCCGTAGTAAAACTGACATCTCGGTGTAAAGATCAAATCCACTGCTAATTTCTAAGACAAAAGGTGTAAAGGCAATAAATGTAAACAAGACTGTATAACACTTGGGAAAGTGTGTAAATATTGTGTAACCTGCTGGTTATGGAAAATGAGGTACCAAATTAAATGTAAAAACTGTATTTAATTGCAAATGAATCTTTGAGATGTATCAACTAATAGAAATGAACTTCTAGAGGAAAATGACAAAAACAATTCTAGTGTAAGGTTTTGTGCTTCCTAATGTGTTTACTTTCCAATTGTGACTTAAGCCATCTGTTTTATCTTTCTGTCATTTGGACCATAAAATTGATCTAAAAATACTTCAGGATAGTCTTATGCTTGCTTTTTTCCCTTTTTTTTTAAACTTTCCCAAGTTTCATGTACTAGCAGAGCATGTATTCAGCCACGGAGGCGAGTCAAGAGGAACACTGCCAAGGTGCAGACTACAACATCACTTTGTCTTTCTTAAATGTTGAGGAACAGATGCATAGAAATACAGAGGTTTTCATTATCACTGATGTTTTGCTGCAGAAAAATAACCAGTTCTTTCCAAACAAGGCCCATGATACTACTGTTACTGGTCCCTAGTCTGGAAAGTTAGGAATTAGAAATTAGAATTAGAAATCAGAATTAGAAATTAGAATATTTCCAGTTGGAA
Source organism: Mesitornis unicolor (assembly GCF_000695765.1). Classification (NCBI taxonomy): domain Eukaryota; kingdom Metazoa; phylum Chordata; class Aves; order Mesitornithiformes; family Mesitornithidae; genus Mesitornis; species Mesitornis unicolor. Next base: position 16,197 of record NW_010201217.1, read on the forward strand.
GGGACCTACAATGGTTATGAGATGTATGAGCCCCAGACTTACTTTCAATGTGCTTGTCTGTGTGTGAGGGATTTTCACCTCATTTTCCCCTGCTGACTACTTTGTGCATGGCTGGTGGTGTATTCACATGAGATTTCTGTTCCCCACACATGAACT
>NW_010201217.1:16368-57281 GCF_000695765.1 Mesitornis unicolor
GGGGGGAGAATGAAATAACCTACAAGCAGGTCCTCCCCAGCACAATTCCTGGAAATTGTATACTGTTGTGGGCATGTTTATTTTCTACTTGTCTCCTTGCTGTGATAATCTTAACTTTTTGAGGAAGGGAGCAGACAGTTTATTTAAAAACTTGCTATAGCAAAATGTCATTTACATAAGCAGCAGCAGCTCCCTTCATGCTACCGAGCTCTGTTTTCCTTTGCAGAGACCAAGGAGACTTTTTCTGTGAGTCTGACCAAAAGATGCCTGGAGTCTAGAGCTACATTACCTTGTAATAGTAAAGAGGTGTCTTCAGCAGAGGCAAGGCTGTAAATAAACTCAAAATTAAACAATCTCATATATGCTTAAGGAAATTGAAAAGGACTGTACTTGGTCTTTCCTTTTCAGAGTGGTCAGGAGCTCAGTCCAGTCTTTAGACTCCATTTTTGTTTGTAGTCCAGGGCTGTTTTGCCTTCATGTCTTAGCGAAGACAGGGGACAAAGAAATGTTCTTGGTGATATGAGGAGGCTTTGCGGTGTTTTTTCATGTCCTTCTCCTTCTCACCCCAGATGCTCCCCTTGTGGTTACATCCAGGCCTTAACTTTAAATCATGTTTTTGTTTGGATACTGCTTTATACCAGAAATTGTCTGCTCTGCATGGGTACGTCTTCTGACCTCCTTAACAATATGAAAACTGAAGCACTTTCTGCAGTTGGATCTAGAAGGGGTAGAAGGATCAAGAAGGATCTAGATCTAGTGTGATCTAGAAGGATCACACAGTGACAGGCAGCAGTGGTCCCCAGAATACTCATCTTTGATTTATGGGGAGTAACAAATGCTCCCAAAGAAAACTGGAATGACACTGGAATAACCCAAATGTTTCCATTTGGGTTAAATGAGGGAGCAGTTAAATAACCTTTTGTTTAGGTGAGGGAATGGGCTCAGATTTTTTTTTCTTCATGGTACTGAGGCCAAACAGACAGGCTTGTGCTGAGCAGTTGGAGCAATGCTGGCAGTTGGCTTCATTGATTCCTTGACTTTGAGCAACACAAAGAAGCATGTTAAAAATCGTGTCTTTTTATGGTGGTGAATGTTGTATAACCGAAATGGTTGCTCAACCAAAAGGGTTTAGCAAATTTCACTGGAAAACATTCTTTGCTACAGCAGTTCAGCTTTGCAAATTGAACCTGAATACAGCAGAGGCTTCATGATTGCAGAGACACTTTCTAAGTAAGATGTCTGCAGCACTGAGCAGTTTAGAGGAGCAAAGTCTAGAGGCTATGTATAGAAACAAATGGGGGCAGAGGATGCAATACCCCCAAAATACTCCTCTGGGCAGTGCTACATTAAAAACAGCTTGTCAAGAACATGTCTGATATTGGGTGAAGTGTAAACTATTATGGCAAAGTTTCTTGCTGGAGAGGAGGTCTTGCAGAAAGCTGTGAAGCTGGGTCCTGCGTTGTTTCCATTCCTTCATGGGGTTTGTTTGAAAAATAGCAGAATCATAAGCTGCTGAAATTGGAAACTTGAAAGGAATTTCAGGGGCTGAAAAAACCCAGGACGGACAAATATATCTTAACGTTAGCTTCAAAGGGTCTGTAATACAGAAGGAGTTGTTAAGGCTGATTTTTTGGCTATATGTTTAGTACAAGAGGGGAAGAGTTAGTGTTGAAGGAAAAGAGCATGGAACAAGGTAATACTGACCTCTGGCTTGAGAAGGAAAAACTGGCTTCCTCTTTCTTTTCTTTTGTAAGGGAGTTTTCAAGTATCTTCTATTTGGACTGAAGAGTTGACCATACTAACGAGGTCTGGTTTTCCTGAATCTGTTATATTTGCCATAAAAACGCCTGGTGGTGGATCCTATGACTGAATCAGCATGATTCAGGGTGTTTATAGGAACATACAGTTCAGGACTTCTAATGGCCAATATCTGTCCTGTTGGACTGGTTGGCTGAAAGTGGACCCATAAAAATAAATCATAATAAATTGCATGCTGTTAAGTGATCTGCAGTAATATATTCTGATCTGTATCCAGCACTGGTAAGTTACAGAGTAGTACCAGTGAAACATCTGTGGAGATACATCTTATTGTATTTGAAAAAAAAGCAACAGTGCTTTGATGTAAGAAATGGTCTTGGAATTAGTGGGAGCTCAGAGGCATGCAAAGAGAAATGAGAGACCAGAAACTGGAGCTGTAGTCCAAATGCTTCTGTGGTTTTGCAGAGACTGTAGATAAGGCAGTGTGTTGTGGGAACACAGCATTTTCAGAAGAGGTAGGGCAGCAGTTACGTGGAGTTGATGCTTGGGATGGAGTTGCACTTTGGTGAGGTAAGTGACACTGTGGAGAAGTAGGGAGGAGACACTGAATCAATCATCCTAGTGCCAGTATTGACATTTATGGGATAATCACTGAGTTGAGACAAGCCCAAGAAAATGTTAAAAGAAGCACTGACAGCCTTACTGCCATCTGATGAGTGGTGCTAATATCTCAAGGAAGAGTTGACCTCTTCACACAACAGCATAAGGAATGGCAGTGACAGAGCTTTGGTGTTTAACACGCTGCTCAGCTGGATTTCATATCACGCTAAAAGTTAGTGTTGGTGTTATCTTTGGCACAGGGAGGAAAATGTGGACAACTGTTCTGTTGCAAGTCCATCATTGGAGCCAGTAGGAACCAATTGGGGATTTTTGTGGAGATTCGTGTGGTCAGCACTGCACAGCTGAGAGCCTGGACAGAGCACGAAGGTGATCTCCAGCCTCAGTGGCTTTAAGGGATCTGTGCAGAACAGGAAAGCCACCACCAACTGTAGGAGCTACAGGGCAGCTGAAATGGCACTTGAGCCCAATACAGTGTTAAAACAGATGGGTTTATTTTTTTGGTTTGGTGGTGGTGGTTGTTTATGGGTTTTTTTGTGAAACTGTGTAGGCCTGCATGCAGAGCACAATAAAAACGTGTAAGAGGGGGTGTGTGGAAGCAGGGAGCGAGCGCATGAGGCAGGAGAGGGCCTGTGGAGCAGGCTGCTCTCTGCAAAGACATTTCAAGTTGGAAGTTTCCGTGTGACTAATTCCTGCTTCCCAGGGGAAGGTTTTTCTCTGCGTTTCAGCTCTATCAGTTTCTCCCAAGAGAAATAACATACCTAAGCTCTAAATATTTTCTAGGTACTTGAGCTAAAAACAGTGATACTGAGAAATGCAAATTCTCTTCTCACTGGAAGCTCAGTTAATATTTCTGAAAGGGAACAAAAGTTTATATGCTTTCTTTAAGGCACTTTAAGCATGTTTTTATCAACAGGTGAGAAATCCAACAGGTTAGCTGCTAGGCATGAAACATAATTGTATTTTTAATGCGGTGGTAGGGCTGTGCAAGTGGGCAGGCATATCTCACCCTGTGAGTGACTGCATAAATCTGTTAGTGCCTCATAAATCTCATCAAGAGGCCATTTTCTTGACATCTCCCAGATTCATAGTTTGCCTGCAGCCATTTTAGAAGGCTCTTGGGAGGAGAGCTGTGTGAGTGGCAGGGGACACGAAGGCGGAACAAGCCTTGTTGCTGCCTGTAGAGCTTTCCCCTGCCAGTCAGCTTCTGAATCACTGCAGAAGTAGGGTGGCCTCTTTCTTCTTCCTCCTTCATCTTCCTCATCCCCTTCTGCTATTGCCCTTTGGAAACTGTGCTACTTCTCAGGTGACTTTCACATTCACTAGCACAGCACGGTAATTGAGCTCAGCCACCTAAAGTGGGGGACAGGAGCTCTTCTTGTATAACTCAGCTCTAATGAGGTTTTTAGTACCAGGATGCAGAACAGAAGTAGATAATCTGATTTTTAATGTAGGCCGTGACAGGCTGGCCACACCTAACCCAGTCTAGAAACGTGCAGCACAGCTGTGCTCATGTAAGGGGAAGGTGCTCTCCAGTAGGAAGCACATCTTTGTCTTGTGGCTTCAGCAGGTGCTGCGTATGGATGTGTCTGCACAGCCTGAGGGGAAGCCTCAAGAAGAGAGTGGAAGAGGTAATTCTTTAGGAGATGGATGTCAAAAGATGGGACTTTCCAACCCTGCACAGCTTGCTGTAGATTTCCGATGCCTGTAACACAGGATTTAGCCCAAGTGTTTCCAGCCACTGGTCTGGTTTAGCCCAGTATTTTACCTCTAATTGGTAGCACTAATGCTAAGGGGAAAAAGTGTTAGGCAAGACGGTGATCCCTCCCAGCTTCTGGCAGGCTGCAGTTCAAGGAGTTTGAGCAAGCAAGTCATGTCTGTTTAACAGTCCTTGACAGGCTTTCTTTTATGAATACATCTAATTGTGTGTTAATCTGTTTTAAATTTTTGCCTTCATAACATCCTGTGACAGTGGGTTTTGCAATTAATTGTTGTATGGAAAAAGTACCTCCTTTTCCTCTTGTTTTGAAACAAGCTGCCTGATAAACTTCATTTTCTACCACCTAATTCTTTTATTCCAGGACATGGTTTCCTATTTGCTCTCTCTATGATGCCATTCATAGTTTTATGTCTGTCATCTCATCCATCTCCCCTAAAAGCGCTTGTTTTAGTTCTCCGTAGGTTAAAGCTGCTCCAGATCTCCCATGTTTGTTACCCTTCTTTGAACCTTCTCTGGTTGTGCTGTGTCCTTCTCCAAGGTGGGTTTCTCAGAGCGGCAGCTCCAGGCTGCACTGAGGATTTGCAGTGGCATTCCCTGTTGCATTGGGTATCCTTGACCTGCTTGCTCTCGACATTCCCTTCGCTCTCCCATCCAGCCATGGGCTTTACCCTTAGCGAGTGAGTGGTTCCTCACTTTAATTAAACAGCAGTGGCTCCAGGGTTTCCATTCACTATGTTGGCTATTACTTTGTGTTGTGTGTGTATAATACCTGACAAATCTGTCTGCAGCTCTTCACAGTTCTCCTGATTCTGTAATCACCAACAAACTTTTATCATCTTGCTGCGTGCTCCTTTTTCCACGTAAGTAATGAATATGTTGAGCAGTACAAATGCGAAACCAGAGCTGTTGTGAAAACTGACCATTTGTTCCTGTGCCGTTTCTTCTCTTCCAACCATTTGTTAATTTGCAGAAGGACCTTCCATCTTATCCCATGACAGTTCAATTTCTTTAAAAGCTATAGGTACCATGCTTATCCATATATGTCACAGGACGTTTGTTGTAAAGAGGCCATGCCATGGTGGCACTCTATCGTATTTATTTGCATACCTGCTAATTCTGTTCTTACAATTTCTATCAATTTTCTTAGTGTAGGGGTGAGCCTTTAGCTACCAAACTGTAGTTCCTTGGAGCCCTTTTATTGAAATTGGCAACATATCCTCAGCTTTCTGTATCTCGTTTGTTAAGTTTATCTTAGAGGGAAGCCAGGCTGCATGATAAATAGTTCAGTAATCCTATGTTGGAGTTGCTTGAAAATTCCTGGTTGAATAGCATCTAATTCTGGTAGCCTGCTGTTGGTCCAAAAGCCTGATCTAATGATCCAGTGTTTTTAATAGTCGTCTTGTGCCCATATCATCATCTTGCTCCCATACACACCTCGCATTTTCCTGATTTCAGGAGGGTGGTGGCCAATTTGTCTCCAATGTCCCTTGGCCCAGCTGAGTAGGTGGGCAGCCCTTCTTCCTCCCATGTTGCTGCCCCAAGTGCTTCCTCTGTGTGAAACAGGAGCTGGGAAGGAGGAGGCTGCTGGAAGGCAGGAATTGTGGCCATGGGGAAGCACCTCTTTCTGCCTCAGGCCTAGTTTATGCTGGCTTAAGCAGGTCCAGAAGCCATGGCAGTAATTCCAGATAAATAAATTGGCTTTTATTGCATGAATTATGTGCATGGAAGGTGTAGTTGAATGTAGTTGTTTCCAGTCCTTATCACTCGGATCAAATCTAATTTTCAATTAAAATAAACTTACATGGTCGAGTTTTTTCAAGTTTTTGCATTGATAATGGATTTATTTAGTGCATTAATTTGTTTGGTTTGTTTTGAATTGTATTAATACCAAGATTTTAATGCATCTCTTCAAATGGCATTAATGGAATTAAGGATGAGAGTGAAGGCAAAGATGTTTATTGTTCAGAAGAATTAACGTACATTTTGATTTTGCAGCAGTTCAAAATTCAGTGCTTCATATTCACTCCTGCCATTGATCTTCAATATTTGTGACAAAAATCCTCAGTTGTGTGCAAGCTCTATTTTCGATGTGGATCAGACTTAATGCTTCCATGTCTCTAATGGCTTTCTGGCTGGTTTTTTGGCTTTTACTTGCTGGAAGGAAAGATGTAATTCCTTGTTCTAGTCTCAGAATACCTGAGGTGAGACAGCAGTGCTGTTTTCTTCCTCTTACCTGCTTCATTTTCGCCTTTCTTCTGTCTGTCTCTGCGTGGATATTTTCTTATTCTGCTTCAGTTTGTGTGTGTGTGTCCCCCACAGTTTTCCTTAATTGCTTTTTGCTCTGACTGTGCAGGATCCTGGCTTGTGTGTGTGAGGTTTGCTCAGCCATTCTTATCTAATTTCTGCCTTTTTCAATGGCTTCTGAATCAACTTCCACCCTTGAATCAATTGAGGTAACGTGGTGTGATGTTGCTTAGCAATGCTGGGAAGCTGATACCGCCTGGGTGATGGGAGCTGTAACCAAACTGAGCAGAAGAGCCTACCTGGCCGCTGTGGTCCATACAGAGAAGAAATCTGGCATTTTCTAACGTTTTCAGCATTCTTGTCTTTGTGTCCTTGGGATTTTTTCCCTTTAATGTTGCTGAGTAACAGTTTGATAGACTTACAGATGTTCCTTCCTCCTCCTTCCTCATATATGCAAGTGTAAAAAAAACTTGAAAGCATATAGAATCAAAATATACTTGGGATGTTGATCTTTAAAGAGCTGAGTATCTAATTAACTGTCTTGAGATAGGTATGTTTTCTGTCTTCCTCCTCCACATCCCAGGCACAGCTGTCGCGAAGGCAGAGCTGAGCTTTGTAGGATGTTTCAGACTGGCAGCCAAACTAGTGTGCATGACAGAGGATAAAAAAACCAGGATGAATTTGATACATTCAGCCATGTAAGAATACAGGATGAGTTATTTCAGCAGCAGATGTTAAGGTGTAAATGAGAGTTATTAGCTGTGAAATAGTTCTTTAAAATTGTTGATGCTTACACTGAAATATCTACATTTTCAGCTGTGAACAGATCTTATTCTCATTTAAATGACAAAAGAACTGAAGTATTTTTTCCCCACTTTCTTGTTCTGTTGTTTTTTCCAAAGCCAAGGGAGTATACATTTAAAAAAATAAATCTGCTAGGTTCCTCTTTTCCTTTATCATCTTTTTTTATAAGAACCACTAGAAAAATTACCTACAGGTGAATCTAATATCTTTGAGCTACAGTTTTATGAGGTGGTTGCTCTCATTCTTCACACAATATCAAACAGCATGGGATAGCCCACTATGTAAGTCATGGGATAGGATAAATACAAAGGTGGTATTTTCTTTCCCCTTTTAAACCAAAGAGAATACAAACCTGAGCTCATTCTTACAGTCGTGGGGGAAAATTAGGGAGTGTTCCCTGTCAGCCCTGAAAGAGTTGCAGACCCTGGCATCTTTCCTTTCTTTGATGGCAAAGAAGGGAAGAGTGATGGTGTAAGAAGGCTTGCAGACTTCCTGGAAACTTTGGGTATCATTAGTAAAAGCAATTGGGTAAGTGATCACAGCATTTGGGTGCCTGGTACCCGCTGTCCCAGCACCACCAGCTCATCTGTTCCTCTGAGCCTGGACCCCAGCACAGGACCATCTTAGAGGGCACCCTGGCAAACAGCTCTGCCTCCAGCACAGAGGAAGGGTAAGTGAGCTGGGGGCATGGACCTCTGTGGCTGGGTCATGGGGGCACAGCCTGAAGAATGAATCTGGGTGCTGAGGGTGCAACTGTTAGTGCACCCAGAAGCAGATGGTGATGGTGATGGAGAGATGCTGAGGCCCCTCTTCAGTGCTGTTTATTAGAGCTGTGAAGGGTTTTGTACTAGGTATCAGCAGCTGTCAAGAGGTTCGTCTCTGATCAGCTGCTCCTACCTCTCTTAACCAGTACATTTCCAGTAGTTGAGATTTGTTTCTGGTTTAGACCATTTAATCTGTAGTACGTGCTCATTTATCCTTGTCTATAAGGAAACAAAACATTGAGCTGGTGAGGGGATTTATAGCAGGTTCATTGCCATGGTTTCAGACAGCCTCATGTAGCCTAAAAATAGATACAGGAAAGAATATTCTCTTTGCTTCTCTCCCTCTCCCAGCTCCCTAACTAACTGGAATTTCCTTCTTTCTTTGTATATTTTTGTTGTTACGGATTTACTGACAGCCAGGTCAAGCAAATTTGTTTGATGTTTTGTTTGAAAGAGGCAAGTTCATTGTAGCATCAAATACATTGGGGAGTGCCTTCCCTGGTTGTGTGCCAAGGCTATTACTTTCTGCTCCGGTCTCTTACACTTGAGTTGTGCTGCTCTGGTAGGCTGTAGCTTGTTACAAGCCAGTGCAATAAGTCCAAGCTGTGTAAGGGACCATCCTGGGGATAGCTTTGGAAATTAAAACCTTGACGTTGCCCTGTGCTCAGCAGGGGAAATGTATGGAGTACCTAATGGTTTAGGAGCCTGTGCTGCTGCCTGAACAGGCTTCTCTTCCAGAGTCAGGCTGGCCACTTTAATCAGGGGATAATTCTGACCTGCAACCCCACAACTAAGATGTTGCAAACAGGTTAAGGATCACTGCAGCAGGATAAGTTTTAAACTACTGCTTTGTGTATAACGGCGTGACAAGGAGCTCAGAGAGGCAAACTGGGTGACCACTGCTTCCCTTTCTCAGTGTCCTCACTGAGATGTCACCACAGCCACGTGTCCTTGGCTGGCTTGCTTAAAGCGTGCTTGGACATGGCCTCACTATTTCCTGATTGCAGTGGTGTTTGTCTATGTACGTCAGAAAAATGGAGGCGGAAGGCTGACTGGTAGTTAATATGGTCTCCTCTGATGTGTACTGGCTAAGCTATCTTTAGCTTTGGGTTGGGTAGCTGAATTTCCCTCCTCCCTCTACCGCTGCCCCCTTCAGCAGAGGTGTTGACTGTTTCTTTTAGCAGGAGTCCCGGATGCTTTTAGATCTCTCTCCCCAGACAGGAAGGGCATGGATTGGAATCACACTGATGCCTTGGATTTCCTGCATTGCTTCCTGTTGAAGTGATGGGCCAAAAGCTCAGAGGGGACTTACTGTGTTACAGGGACTGTACTCAGTGTGCAGCTCCTGAGGTTCACGGCACGCCTGTTTATTTTGGAAAATAAGTAAATAGCCCCACAGCAGACTTACCAACTCCTATCTTTTAGGGACAAGTTTTGGAGCAAAGGGAAAGCACCCTGGGTTGAATTGCCAAGGGGGAAAAGTCCCATGTGGTCTTAAGACCTGCTAAGGCAGGTTGTATGGCAGACAAGGTGTTGGTTCTGCTGACTGGTTTTTCACGACCAAAGCTTTGAGTGCCCAAGAGAAGTTGGGGTAAGTTTATTGTTTTGTATGTGTTGCTACTGGTATCAGGCCTTTTCTTTCTTCCTGCGCTGCTTTTGTGGTCAGAGTACCCTAACCTTTCTTTGTGGAGACTAAATGGAGAAAGGCTGATGTGATGTCAGGGTACAAATATGTTAGTGAATGGCTGCTGAGTATTGCTATTTCCTTTTCTTTCTTGGCTTATTTACTGGTTGTAACATACTTTCAGATTTTCCCATGTTTCTGAACTGATCAGAGTTGTGACTCCTTTTTCCATGTACCATATCGGACAAAACATTTCTATTTAGGAAGAAGGTGTTACAGAATAGATAGGACTGTTGATAGTGATTCTTCTCTTCTTGTCTGGCTGGACAGTGTAAATGTGTTTAGGATAACTTAAGGAAGGAACTGCTATTCAGAGGAGATTAAACCTTATCCAGGAGTGTTTGTGTATGCAGAGGTAGAAGGGTCAGATACAGCCTGACAGTTGAATTTTAGATGTTTTGCCCTGACGTCTTTTCTGTTGCTTGTGTGCTGCATTGCACTTGATAGCTGCAACATGTGCCTACGCTTTCTGGTTCCCCTGCGTGATGTTGTGCAGTATTTATGTGCCTGACTTTGGCAGCTGGAGAGCAGGAGAAAAGCAGGTCCCAAGTACAGATGAAGGAAACGTGCCTTCCACAGAGGCAGGGACCTGCCTTGACCAGTCATCACCAGTATGGGGCAGAGTAGTTGGGGCAGGGGCACGAGTGGGTTGGCGTGGCTGTTTGGCTGTTCTGAAGAACAGCTCTGTTCCTCTTGGAGTGGAGGTGAGTTTGCCATTCTTTTGAAGGGTGCACACTGGGATTTCCCACAAAAGACAAGGCTTCCTGGCAATGCAGTGTTTTCATGTTTGGTGATTTTTTTTTTTCAATTTCCCACTCCAGGCTGCAGCTGAAGGAGTTCCTAGAGGGCTTCAGGGATAAGAGGATGACTACCATCTGTGTTCGGTCGTGTGCTCCCTGGGGAGATGTGCAGACTGCTTCAAGCAGGCCAGCACAGATTGCAGAGCCAGGCCATGTTAGCGACCTTACGAAAATAAAATCCTGTCTGATGCTAGATGGGAAATTTTCCATACCTGGCAGATGTTTACATATTCTTTAAGTGGACCTTCCTTCTGCTGTAATGATTTAAACCCCTGGAAATATTCTTTGCATGAATTTACGTAAAACAAATCAACCTGCATTATAGTATATCAACTCACAGCAGTTGATCATCTCTTTCCTCTCCCATCTATCTAGCATTTGTGCTTCAAATGTGGTCATTTTGCATCCATTTTTGTTCCCTCCAACCCTTCCATCCAGCACTCATGCTCACCTCCTCCATCGAAAGGTGCAGAGACTGGGGTATGCATGCGTATGTATCTGGGGTTGGGGATGGCAGATGGCTAGGAGAGAGGTAGGGGGGCGTATGTATGGAGGAGCTCCCAGGTTGATGTGTGCATCTACAGGGGTGGAGAAGTTGGGGGCGAGGTGAAAGCAATGCAAAGAGCATCAAATTATGTGCTGTTTGTTTTGTCTGGATAATGAGGTGTTATTTGAAGGCAAATGCTTCACTTGTAGACCTTTTAGGAATCAAAGTATTCATACTCAGGAGGTATGAAAATGAAGGACGCTGTTTTCTTGACTCTCAAGGTAGTCAGTCACGTGATTTCCTTTCTTTAATGTTCACTCAAGAAGTCAAAGCATCCTAATATTTCAAATATAATTACAGATTAGACTCTGTTTAACGAACGTGATTAATGTTGCAAAGCAAAAGTCCACAGTGAAACGCTGTAATTCTCCCTTTTTGTGAATTACGACATAATCTTTAATTATTTAGTTACATTTTTTTTCTCCCTTTCACGATCTCCATCATGTTTGTTGGGTATGGTAGTTCTCCTGCTACAGCAACGTGCTGTTGTGGGTTACACTGGGGGAAAGGTCTCATTCCTCGCCTTTTGCAAGTATCATGAGCAGAGAGTGGCTGAAGAGAGCTGATGGCCTCCTGCTTTTAAGGAACTGGATTAAATTCTTGACAGAGTTCCCGGTGTTGTTAAGAAGTGACTTAAACACCCAGAAAATAGTTAAACTCTTGATAAAACTTGAGATGTGTAAGCTATTTTTCAGAAAGCCTTGCACTGCTGGATGTAGCCTGTAGTAGAAGGATCTATAATCGTACGTAAAGAAAGCTGCAGAGTGTGAAACACTTGAAGAACTATTTGGCCATAAGAGTCTCAGTTTGGGAATATAGAATCCGTGGGTTTGTGTTGGACTTCAGTCTGTTTGACCTAGATCAATAAGCAGGTTTAGAATCCAGACTCCCGGTGCGGCCACTGTATACCTGTCTTGAGCACCTGTGGTTTTGGTCTGTAGTTCCCCATATAGGAAATGAAGATAATGCAGTGCCCCTTCTCTCACAAGGGTGTTGTGGAGTGAGAGCAAGTACTTTTTTGAGAGAGTAAATCAGCCTGCTATACAGAAAGCACAGAAAGGTAGTTGTTAATTTTCTTTTAATGACAGAGTACAACTAGTTAATAAGCCTGAAGGCTAGAACATGGTGGAAGCAAAAATAGTCCTGAGTGCCATCCCCATAACTGGCTATGCTTCCCTGTGTGGTAAAAGAGACAGAGTGGTCTTTGGCTGGGCCAAGGAGGGGAAATCGGTGAATTGTTAGGGTGTGCAAGAATAGAGAGGGGTAACTTTGCAGTTTAATCATGTGCTTTAAGGCAGACAAGTCCTAGTTCTTAACTCTTCCTGTAAGGTGTGCAGTTTTTCTTTATTTAAAGAAAAAAATGAAAATCTGTTCTGTTTGAAAATGAAAGCTGTAAAATTTAGACCTTCACTGGATATTTCTGGCACTGGGGTGAGAGACGTGAGTGCCAGTGACAGCAGAGCATCCCACTCCTCTGCAGCTCTCCACTGTGAGACGAGGAGACCCCTGAGTTGCTGCACATGTGCAGGACAGGACTGGTGACTTCAGGTCCCAGCTCTGGAAGGAAATGGGCTTACCCCTCTGTCAAACAGCACTTTTTTCCTCTCTCTCGTTTGCCTTGCCCTTCCTGACAATCCTTTTGCACTTTTTGGGCCCAGTCTCCAGTTCTTATTCTGTTACCTTTCACCTGCGTTTTCTTGTCCTTCACAGACTCGTTTTCAGAGAGCAGACACTTCGCCTGTCCTGGCCCTCCTTCCCCATCCTTTTTCCCCTTTCCTGTCTTGTTTTGTGCACTGCTTCAGGATCCCTGGCTCCCTTCCCTGCCTGTCCCAGTCTGCTCCTTTGCCTCCCTCAGCTCTGGCGCCTGTCCCCGCTGTGCTCCAGATTGCACCCCTTCCGCTTCCTCGCTGCCCGGGTGCCGGCAGCCTTGCCATGGCCAGCACAGGAAAGATGGACTCCCTCCTTTCCTCTCTCCAGGGCCTGGACCTCCTCCAGGGTCTGGACCTGCTCCAGTTTGGGCAGCCATGGAAATGAAAGGCCTCTTGGGCTCCTCTGTTCCCGGTCTGGCGCGTGCTCGCCCGCTCTGCGCGGAGACGTTTGGTTGCCATTGGGAAAGGGTACAAAGCTCAAGCATGCTCAGCAAGGAGAAACTCTTGGGAGATACTAGTTATTTACTCTAATTTAGAGGTCTTGGCCTGCCATGGGTATGCTGTGTACTACTATTGGATATGGGTATAAAAGCTGCTTTCCGTGTTCAGCATAATCTAAAGTTACTTGAGGCTCAGGAGCCAAGAAAGGAATATGAGGAGTACAGGATATTCTCCAAGGGAAGAGCAATCTAATACCCAGCTCCCGGTTTGCCTGACGCAGCAGTGCGCTCTGCTGTGTTGCTTTACTGGGAGCCTTCTAGTTAGTGAGACGACCTGTCAAAATCTATCAGGCAGCATTCACTTCGAATGATACGAGATGTATTATTTACCATGTCCCTCTTTCTGCTTGATATTTCACTGACAACTTCTACCTCTTGATGTCTTAATTTTAAAGAAGGATCTGAGGCTTATGCCTTGCTGTCCTGTTTGGATTGTAAAAGCTGTTTCAGAGTGTTGCTTCCGATGATATTTTGAGGAGATTGGTGCAGACCGGTGGGCCGCTTTGACGGTATTTCTGCTTTCTGTCCTTGCGAGCGCTGCAAGGAAGAGAACAGAACAAGAGCACTGATGCTTTCCTTTCAATAGTAAAAAATACAGATTCCACTGATAATGCTTTTTCACGCTTCTAAGCAGGTGAGTAATTAGTTTTGAAATGTAACAGAAGCCACAGAGATGTAATCTGCACTGAAACAGGTTTGTTGATGAAGGGACGATGGGGTAGTTGAATGGGCAGGCCTTTCTCTAGGTACAGCTTCTGAAGCTTGCAATAATAGTGCTGTGCTTTGGAGTAACTTCTGCCAGTTTTCATTGTGAAGTAGGTTACGGTGGGAAAAGCAGTTTATTCCGCAGGCACGACAACAGCTAATAAAACTTTTTTGGTCTAAAATTGTCTTACATGAAAACCAACCCTAGTCTGTCTTTATGCAGCATATATAATACTTGTATTTTAGGTAGACATAAAATGAGGACTTACCTGTGGCAGCAGTATATCTGTATTTCTGTCTCACAGTATCCCTGATAGCTGTTCACAGAATAAAAGCAGTGTTATCAATTATCTAAAGACAGAGAAGCACTGTATCTTGAAAGATTGGGAGACCTGTCACCAGGCGAACAGGGGCAGACGGTGTCTAGACTGTGGTGCTCAGCACAGGTAGAGTTTCTCCAGGGATCTCCAGAGGTTCAAGTATTCACACAAAAAGAAATGAGGTAGTAAACCTAAGCAAGTTTGAAGGTTTTGCTATAATTGAAAAAATAATTTTCAAAGGAATAAAGACTTAATTTTAAAACACTGTAGGATATTTGAATCTGGGTATTATACAATCACACCTCATGATGCATTATATTTCCACCAGGATGTCAAGGAACCTATTAAGTTGCTTTTTAATCAGCAGTATATAGAGCATTTATTTTTCATGATGGTACAAGCATTTCTTACTGAAACTGTGTCATTATCAAGTATGATACTTCCTTGGTCAAGCATAATAAAGGCTTTTGGTGAAAGACTTAATTAAAAAAAAAATCATTGTATATTCAATTATATAAGTTTGTAAAACTGCTCAATAAAAGGTCTCTTTTGGGAACAGATGTTTAAATATTTAAAGCCTGAAGGAACTTTCTCTGTTTTTATAGTGGGTTGTATACTGAGCATACAACTGTGCCCATGAATATGTTTTTCGTGGTAGAAGACGTATGTAATAATTTTGTGGGAGTCTAATCACAAGCTTTGGGCAAAAAGGAAGCTAGGCAAGGCCATTATGGCTTCCATTTAACATGTTTGGATAGGCATTTTCCCCGGCTGCATAGTGCTGAACACGGACAACGTTGTCCTCTGTGGTTTCGAGCCACTGGGCCATCGGGGTACCGCTTTTGCGCAGTGCAGCGTGCGTGGTGGCAAGCTCGTGAGCTTCTGCTCCGTACCTGTGCAACACACCATCAACATAACAAATCGTAACTGATTTATCAACAGGAGAGAGAAAGGGGTCTTGGCATGCTAACCGCTGCATTTTGGCCTTCTGATAGGGGTCCACGTGTCAAGGAAGGAAGAAGCTCCTCTGAGGAGCAACTGAACACCCAAATTAGGCTCTGATGCCTGGCATCTCTCTGGAGGAGCCAGCCTGTGCTTAGGCAGTGTAAATACCTCTACTATATACTCATACTTGGTTGAGAGAAATACATTTCCCCTGAGCTGTTTTATTTCTCAAAAATGGGACTGCATCAGATTTTCCCCCAACTGCTGAACAGAAATATTAATGCAGTGTGTTATTTATTCTTTTGACATGTTTTTATTTCATGGAAAACATCTATGTGATGCTTGAGGCTGGTTATGAGTTGCTGGATCCCTTTCAGAGTTCTGTTAAATCTGGAAGTAAATCAGATTACTTTCTTCTACTATAAGCACATTTGGCTTGGCTTTCACATGAGGTGTTGCATGGGTGAATGAGCCCAGAGCACTCCAGCTGGTGCAACAGCTTTATTTATGCAGAGTGATGGCATGAAAGGGTTTTGGAAAATGCTTTTAATGGCTTCAGGAGTGATTTGTACTGCTATTGAACCACCAAACTGCTTTAAGGTCTTACCCACTTTGTGTTTTCCAGTGACAAACTATGGGTTCAGATGGTGACCTGTTGGATCAAGAAACTGTGCTGACTGGAAACACAAGAAAGAGAGGTTTTCTTAAACTCTCTTTACGTGTTCCTAGCATTTACCATGTGGCAAAAAAGCTTCCACACTCAAAAGTCCATAATGTGGAATAGCTTTTTGCCCACAGCATGGTGATTTTATGTCTCAACTTTAAAATGCTTTAGGTCTTTGTGAAATGATAACATGTGCTTTGTCGCTTCTGCAATGAGTTTTATCGTCAGTAAAGGACTCGCTGGGTGACTTCAACTTGTATTTCACACTTTCTTCACTCTTTTTTTTTTTCTCCATGGATTTTTTTTCTTTGAATTGCATTTTGTCATTTGTGCAAGTATGTTAAGTTTTAATTCTCATAGGTTTTAGTGATGGAATTGGCACAAGCAGGTTGTGCAAAATGGAAGGGGTGTCAATGAAATTGAATATAAGTATGAGATACCAGGAGCTTGCAACTTCTTCCTAAGCATCATTTCTTATGCAGGCAGTCTTGCCGACAGGTTGAAAAATGTCTCAGAAAGCAGGTTGTGAGTTTCACAGTAAAGAAGAAATATCCTTTCCTCGCCCTGAGATAAAGCAGAAGTTTTATAGAAAAGATGTGATCCATTCGATTGGGAAAGTAAAGTGGCAGGAAAGTATTTTTAAAGAAAAACACTGTGGTGAACTTCATGTACAAGTAAGTTATAAGCACATACATGGTAGTTAAATGATGATACAATAAATCCAAAGAAAGTGGGCAATACTTAATTAAAATTTTAATGTGTCTAATAACAAATGAACTGTTCGTGTAGAAGTATCTCTCTTTGGGGTATTAGGGGATTCATGGCTCCAAGAGCTCCCCATTTTGCTAAAACTATGCCTTTGGTTTTGAAGGGAAAATACAGTTGTGGGGCAAGAGTCCCTAACTGAGCAATTGGAGCTAACCATCCCCTTGGCTTAGCAGATGAGACACTGATTTTCCTTCCAGGAACAGCCAGAATTACCTGCTTGTACAGCACCTTCATGTTGGCTGATTTAAAGCCTGAAGAAAAAACTGTAAAATTGGCTGTATTGGCTTGAAGAGGACATTGACATTCCTGATTCAAGTAAATAGCATTGATCGTGTTACAAGGCTGTCAGGCAGGAGTAGTGAAGAACAAATAGTTAAGTCCCTAGGGGTTGCAAAATGGTCACAGCCAGTCCCAAGAGTGACTTTATGAAAAGGTTTCCGAGGAGTTACTTTGAGAGAGTGAGCAGATGAAGGCTTCACTTAATTTCTCACTTACAGATGTATGATGGCTTTGCTTGAGTGATATGCAGGGAAGAAAAAGACATTTTCCTTGCCTGCAGTAAGTTTCTAATTCATTCTTTGTCCAGAAAGCATAGCACACAGTGAATCAATATGTTTACTGGGTTGTTTAATATCATTGACAATCATCAAAAGTAATTTTAGTTTTGTGGGTTGAAAAAACAATATTTGTAGACTAGAGTGCCTTGTTTTACAGAACAATCTGTGTTTATGCGTAGGGGATGAGGGCTTTTCACCGAGGCAGTTGCAAAAGCATGCAGAAATCTATTGCTCCACTTGTTGATAGCTGTACTGACAGGTGTGTGGTTGAGGAAGAAAGATAGCACACATCAGATTTGGGTGGGATGGGACTGCTTTTTGCTGGCATCTGGCAGAAGATGTGGAATCTGGGACAGCTGCTAGTGCTGCAGAATAGCAAACAGCTTGAGGACCTGCATGCAATGAAGATAAATGAGCTCCACTTGGAAGCTGAATGGCCCTAAAGGTAGGAGCAGTAATGAATGCTGGCACTCTGAATGCTGTATGGATAGGCTTGCAAGAGGTGGGGATTTTTGTCCTGTGTGTAAGTAAATGGTCGTTATTCTGGATTGCAGGCTACATTATAGGTGTACTGAATAGTTTGAGTTTGTAAAGCTTTGTGTTACTGCTTAGATCCCTAAACATGACATTGGTTTCATGTTCTAGCTAGTTTGGTGTTAACAACTAAGCATACTGGACTGCTTACAAATCTGAGTACTTTGTTTGTCCATCTGCATGACTATACCGAAGAAACTGGGTCAAGGGATAAGAGAGCTTGATTTTGAGGTTTTCAGAATCTGACTAAGATGGGAAAATTTGCGGGCTTTTATTTTCATGGCAGGTGATGAATGTTATTCTATTACAGATATTCTGCCTTAGTTGAGGGCTATTCTTATTGCTGGAAATTTTAGGAAACCTGCAGAATGCTGAAATATCCAGTTCTAAGACTTATAGAAAAGTAGACAGCCATGGCAGTGTTTTCTTGGGCAGGCAGGTTTTAAGAGGTTGATCTTCTGTGTCTTTAGGGACAAGAAAAAGACAAAATAAATCTGTGGTTAGAAATTAAGCCCAGTTAAGGAGCTCCCCCTCCATCCTGTTCCCCACTAACTGTACAGGGGACTAGAGGTGAGCCTTTAATGCTGATCTTCTTGATCACACCTCGCCTAGAGCCTCCCTGCCTCTGACTTCATGAAGCAACCATCATTTACACCATTTTCTTTTTTGTTGTTGTTGTTGTTATATCCCAGAAGACAGCCCAATGGTACAGAACAATTGGCTTTTTATAATACTTCTGTCTCTATCTGAATATTGTGGATATGGAGTTTGAACAGGAATCCAGAAACCACCTTGTCTTGCAAAGTTTCCATTAGAGGCTTGGCATCCAAGTTTGGTCTGCTGGGTGCAAGCAGAGCAGCAGCACCCAGCACCTGTGTCTGTCCTTGCTGCCCTTCAAGCTTGAGCTGTTTTTCTGTTAAGAGCTTTTGGTGTCACATTTCTTTGCTTCCACAAAAATGCTGGTCCATTAGTCTAATGAAAAATCTCTGTATTTACGTCAGTTTTCTAATGTATGTTTTTCTTTATAAGGACCTTTGTGTGATTTCAAGGGTGCATGAGGTTCTGTGTGGAAGAATGTGGAGCACGAACATTTTGTCAGTGAGGCAGCTGTTTGTGGGCTTCAGTAGTTCCTTAAGAAAATCAGACTTAAAAGATTTTTCAAGAAATCTTTTCTGTTGTCCCATGAGAAGCTGACAAAGACTCATAGGATGATGGTGAATTCATAACTTTCCAAAAGAAATCCCCCTTCTCTGCTGCAGACTTCTTCCTACAGAACGTATTTGTTTGGTATTTGCGGAAAGGATAAGTCTGTCACCTTAAGGTAGTCCCATACGGCTGTCCCATGTGGTGACTCCTGCTCAATAAATTAATTTAGTTACTGCTTTTTTTCACAGAATCACAGAATGTTAGGGACTGGAAGGGACCTCAAAAGATCATCTAGTCCAATCCCCCTGCCGGAGCAGGAACGCCTAGATGAGGTTGCACAGGAAGGCGTCCAGGCGGGTTTTGAATGTCAAATTTTTTGCCTGAAATGTGGCTGATCCAGTCACTTCATGTAGCATGAGTTGAAAATTTGCTATTTATTGATGCGATGGCTAGCAATAGCATCGTGGGTGTTACCTCGCAGATCACCCTCACAGGTAGATAACCCTCCCTTACTGAAGGTGCACCAGTCCGCTGTGTGCTTTTGGCAGGGCTATGCATTTATACCTAC
The DNA here is from genome assembly GCF_000695765.1 of Mesitornis unicolor. Classification (NCBI taxonomy): domain Eukaryota; kingdom Metazoa; phylum Chordata; class Aves; order Mesitornithiformes; family Mesitornithidae; genus Mesitornis; species Mesitornis unicolor. Next base: position 35,664 of record NW_010201217.1, read on the forward strand.
TTTGTTGTTATCAAACAAAGATAACAAAGCTATGGGAAGAGAAAAGGGAATATGAAGGATCAGCATAGCGTATCAGAAGTAGACTTGGCTGATAGATCAGCCTTTGCAGTGGGGTGGCTGAGGTGCAGACACATCCCTGCTGCCCCTGCTTTGGAGCACGGGTGGACTGGGCCTCAGAGACCAGTGGCATCTTCAGCCTCAGGGTTAGATTTGCCACAGCAGCTCTCTGAGCCCTCTGCATGTGACCTGTGCGTATAATCCTCTCTTTTCTTATAACTTATTTATTATAATTCCTTAAGCTTACTCCAATTTGTCGAGTTTTATGTTTTTCTGCAAATATGGAGGTGCTTAGAACTGAAGATGAGTACTTGGCAGGAGTGTTAGTTAGCAGTATTGTCCAAAATCCTCTCCACAGCTGAGGCTTTCCAAAAGTTTTACAAGGATCTGCAAGTTAAAAGCACATGCAAGCAGTTTGCCTGGATTGCCTCTCTTTTTCCTTGCTGCTTTTCAGGTTTGTTATGTTTTGGAAAATCTGGATTTAATTTGTTCCATTCTAGTCTTCTGTGCCTTTCTTGTTCTTACTGACGGTTTATAGGGCATTGAGTCAGTTTGAGTAGTCTCATCTGGTATTATATTGATTACTTTAATCTCTTTCAAATGTTTCATTGCTATCTGATCTAGGAGACAGTGTTGGGCCAGAATCTGAGAGGCCTTGACTGCAGCCTCAGCTCTTGGCTGATCTGCTCGGTGACTTTACAGGCCACTCACATCATCCCACCCTGTCTCAGGCTTCCCCACCTTTAAAAGGGTAATAGCGATCAATCAGTGTGCTGCCTTCTCTTTCGTGCTGTGAAAATGTGTTTAAGCAAAGCAAATCAAGTGGAAAAGGCCTAGATGCCCAGTACCATTCTCTTCCTGTAACAAGAGTCTGCAGGCTTTGGAAGCCTCTTGTGTGAAAAGTCCAAACCCTTGTTGTCTGATCTTGAGGACCAGAGTAGTTATCAGATTGGGTTAGCTGCTATTCCAACATGTGCTCTGCTCACATTTCTAGCCGTGCCTTATTGCTTCTCTTTTTCTATTTTGCAATTTCTTTAACCCTTTATTTACCACCCAGGGTTTCACCAGCTGTCAAAAAGAGCAGACAGAAACTCTTTAATTTTTGAAGTTCAGATGAATCCTCTTGATTTGCCACCCTCTTTGCTTCTGTACTGTACAAAACTTATGTTTTGCTTAGAGTTGCATAGGTTTAAGTCTGGTGACCACTGCCTTTTCTTCTCCATTGATACTCCAGTTCATCAGAGTCCTCTTTCTCCTCGCATCTCTTTAAAATTCTCCATTCTCTGTCCAAACGTGATCCTTCTCCTCACCATGATAGATGTTAAGGACCCTAATCCCCTCAGGTTTGCTTCGTATTTGCTTAATACACCTCTGTTGCATTCTGTGACCTTACTTTGCTGTTTTTTGTATCAAAGTGGTTTAGGGAAAGGTATGCAGCTTGACTGATTCTGCATCATTTTAGAGAGTAGCTGTAACAATTTTTGAGGCCTCTTCCATAAAGGCATAATAAAGATATTATGCTGATGTTATGGCAGCACCATAGTGAGACTAGTGTCATACAGAAAAAACCTTCAAAAGGTTTTTGAACAGCTTTTGGGCATGGACTAGTATCTTTGTGTGCAGCGGCGCTTCCAGACAAGGGTGCATGTGTTACCTTTTTAAATGTTTCCATGTACTTCACATACAGGAAAATCAGATTTATTTGTAAGTAGGCCTGGAGTCTTGCTATACAGAGCTTGGTGTGTTTTCGTCTGGAATTCCTGCCTCTAACTGCAGCTTTCTTGTTGGTACTACTTGTCTCATAAAAAGGCTTCAATTTAATTCAATTAAATCGATTTTATGATTTTGAATTATTCATTTTACATTTCAGATTACAGTGCTAATTGAGGAAAAATTTGCCTCTCAGCCATATTTGGCACGCGCCTGGGTAGGTTTCGCTGGTATCTCCAACCCTGTTGGGTAGGACAGTGCTGGTTCACTGCAAAAGTTTGCCTGTGGTTTTTTGTTCTCCTTCGTTTGTGCCTGTGGAGTGGATATGCAGAAGTGCGTGATCCCTAATTTTTCATTCCCTTCCATCTCAGCTAACACTTCTTTTTTTAATTATTATTTTTAAATTATTTTCCTTTTAATCAAAATGCCTTTTAAAATTGTTTTACTCCAAGCCACTTGTTGTGTAAAAGATGTGTGGGAACAAATCAGGACATGGAAGAATGATGAGTAGTAAATAGTATATCCCGCTGAAGATGGGACTGTTTTTATTCCATGTTTATAGAGGGAATTTGTGACTTATGACATGGCACTGTTTTTTATGGTATAGTGTAGAACAAGGGATGCATTCACTAATACATAGACTATCTTGTGCTTCCTGGTTTTCCCATAGGCTTCTCGCTATTTGTAACCTCAGAGTAAAAGCCAGGCAATGATTGGCAGTATTGTTCTTGTGCCTCTGTTCGGCTGGAAAGTTACATTTCCATTCTTTCTGTGTGCTACACGCTTTTTTTAATGGTCGTTGATCAGTGCATAAAAGTCAAGCAGAATGGAAATGCAATTACCAAGAAAGATAAATAGACGGTAGCAGCAGGTTTCATCAGAATCCCTGCTAAAGTGTCAAAAGGCAGCGGGGGGAAAAAGCGAGACAAAAATCTAGCATGACTTGTAACATTTGACAAGTAAAACTAATGGTTCTTGAATTTAAAAAAAAAAAAAAAAGGTTTTAAGTTGTGCCAGTTAATGAAAAATCACACTGAATCGCAGTTGTAGCTCTGCTCCCGTTTTAGGATGGAATAGTTATTGAGCAGAGGTGTGCTGTGTAACGTAGCGCGAAAGTTCCATGGAAACAAAATTAGCAAGCCAGAGTTACTTCCCATGGATACAAAGCACAGGAGTGCAAGTACAGTCTTTCCCTGGGACAGCACAGAAGGCTGTGCCTTGGTGTTCCCCTCCTGCTCTGTGAGAAATACAATTTTCCTTCCTTTTCCTACCAATGTTTTTGCTCTGACTTCTTCTGGACTTCCCAGTAGCCATGTCCTCATAGTCCTTGGCTCATCAGTGGGATCAGGCTGGGCCCCAGGATCCAGAGGAGCTCTGGTTCCCAAAGGAATGGAAATATTTAGGCCATGTAATTGAGGTCACCTTGTACCCCTTTGGCTTTTCTGCTTCTTATACCCTTAAGCAAGGTGGCGGCTGCAAAAGGGCCAGAGGAGGCTGGAAGGACCAAGTGTGGATGCACTGATAATGGCCAGGAGAGGATGATGGTCAGCAAGTAATGAGTTGTCCCATCTCTCCTCACCATCTTCCTTCTTCTGGATCTCTGGCTGTAGCTGCTAACAGCTTGATTCATCAGTACATAAAAATGAGCATAATTCCTTGAAATCTGAGTTCTGTCATGCTCTGTTTCCAATGTGGTCTTTTCCAGCAGAAGAGGAATATTTTCACGCTGTGCAGTACTCTAGCCAGTCTTACACCCAGAGGGTGATCACTCTGTATTTTGGAAAGTATAAAGTTTGCCTGGTTTTCTTGTCTTCATGAGACATTTACAAAAATCATAATGGTTATTATTTTGTGTTAATGGTCATGTAGTTTATTAGCTGTAATTATATATACCGTAATGCTTACGTGCAGCAGCTGTTACTGATAAGTCATATGGTCTTTTTTGCCCTTATTCTTTTATCAGATATAAGAAACGTGTTTCTCTCAACATGGGTGAAACAGAGCAGAGACCAACAGCAGGATCCCGGTTAGGAGCTCAGGAAAATGCTGGGATCAGTACCTTGGAGCATGGACAGAAACCACCGATGACATCTCCAGGAAAACTCGTCTCCATCAAAATTCAGATGCTGGATGACACGCAGGAAACCTTCGACGTTCCGGTAAGGATGTGGAGGTTGGGGTGGCTAAAGATTATTCAGGCATTTCTAAAAACGCATGTATTCAAACCAACTCTTTATTTCAACTGTCATTTTTTTGGCTAATGAATTCATGCCGTGGAGAAAATGGCTGTTATATCAGCATTAAATAGGTGATGGTGCAATAAAATAACATTAAACAGTGAAGTGAACTGTAAATTACAGTTATCATTCTGTGTTTATTTGAACAGCTTCAGAAGAGGTGTTTTTTGGTTTCCTCGGCTTCCTGAACACTTGATATGTTTCCTTGGTGCTGTTTTGCTCTTGATCCAGTAAACCATAGATCCATATAGATCTTGGGGTGTTTTTTTCTTTTTCTGTGGCAAGTTCTTAGGATAGTAACTTGATATCATCAAGGTTTTCACTAATATGCATCACTCTTACAGGCACCAAGTGCTCACACGCACATTGAGGGCAAGGAAAGAATCAAAGCAATCTCATCTAAAGGCTCTCTATACCCTGTTGAGATTAATCTAGGTTTGTACTTGCCAAGTAAACAGAGCCACTACTGCTTTTGTGTGTGTGTGTTATCAGAAGAATTAGTTTGAGTTAGTTTTGTTACACAGGATGATTCTGTTCTCTGCTATCTAGCTGTTAGTAACTGCTAATGATTTTAACATGCCGTGCTTAGGTAATTAACATGTAAGGTTGTTAAATGCTGTTGCTGTTATGAAAGTGTACTGGAACGTATATTTTTCAGAGTCCTTAGGGTTCAGTGAACAGGAAACTGGAAACCTGAGTTCAAATTTCATCCTTTTTTACTGACATTTTATGTAGCTGTGGTAGCTTCCATGCCTTCATCGGCTCAGTTTTTCCCCTTTGTGAAATGGTGGATTACTAGTGAGATACATAGATGTTACACGTAGAGTACTCTGTGAAAGCACTTATGGTCACTGAAAAAATGTTAACCCTATATTAAAGATGAAGGAATTCTGATTAGGAAAATACTAATTATAAAAAATATTTTTTACCTGTTTATAAGGTTTTGTTTGTCTGTTTTTTGTGTGTACACGCACATGCTTTTTTGGCCTGCTCTCTGCTGCTGTTTGTGACCTGACATCTGTGTGTGTTTTGTCTCAGATTTTGCCGTAGTAGAAAGTCACTTTTCTGGATAGGCAGATTCGTGTGAACTGGTCATCAGGTGAAATGCTCATGTATATAGCAACTTGTTATGCTATTGTGCCCTTCAGAGCACCTATCAAATATCCACAGCAAACATGCTAAAATTAGCAGTCTTTAGGGAATCATAGCTACTCAAAAGCATAGTTCTAGTTTGAATTATCAAATGCTATTGAAAGTTGTGCTGCTCTCATGTGGTACAAATATCCCTATTATGCTGGAAAGAAGCTTTTTTTTCTTCTCCTCCATAGCTGCTACTTCACCATATCTTGGAAATGAGGGGCAATTTAAGAGAGTTAATAATTCTGTTTAAAAACCCACTTTGAGATCAGGTCCTTTTCATTAACTTGTTTAGAGGCAAACATAAGTAATGTGTGGATGCAGCGTATCCGCATGACTCTAGCTTTGCATCTGGGGATTTGAGAAAAGAGTATTTTTTTACATCTTCAGTATTAGAAGTCATCGTCATTGCTTTTTGCTTCTAAACCTCAGCAACACCTGGAAGACCTGGGTGTTTAAACAACTCTCTGTTCAGATCACTTCAATGATTATTTTCTGAGGTTTTTATTTCGTAACTACATCTATTCAAGGAGAGCCCCCTTGGTTTTAAAGTCAAGTCTTGTGGTGAGATCGGCAGGATGCTTAGATTGCAAAGTCACTTAAAGCAGATTCCTAAAGCTTTTTGTCTCTAAGGTGTGCATAGTCAAATGGAGCAGTACACATCGTTTTCAGTCCGCTCTAAAAGGCATTACATTTTTAGTCCCATCTCACAAAACTGGAAAACTTTTAATACAGCTAAATTAAGGTGTTCATTCATGTTGGAAAATCAGTGTTGCAGTTCACAAGCTTGCTGGTTTTTAGCCAGATTGGTGCAGTGTACACAGAAAAAAAGACACAATTTCAACAAAATATTTTAGGAGCAGCAAGAGTTGGCTGTGGGCAGAGGATGTTCAGCATCTAAGCACATCTGTGGGCTTGCTTTTCACTGGAGAATTCAAGGCTTTTTGCATGATTGAAGGTCTGAACTACTCTTTCCAAAACTTGAGCTATCATGGTTATGAAAACCTTCCAAATATGATACAGTAGAAACCGAGAAGGTTTTGTGATTCTGACAGTTTCAGGAATTTTGCTGGATCATCTTTTCTCTATTAGCAAATGGGCCAAATTTTATTGCTGCTAGTGTAATGTGTCTCGTTGGATGGTAGGAAGTTTAACTCATGCCAGATTATTATTTGCTTGTGAAGTCTGTGTAAACATAAAAACAGATAGTGGTGCCACTTCATCCTGAATCTGGGGGAAGTACTTGGGATTATCCACCTGGCTGCTCCTCCTTCCTTACTACACCTACAGTTTCTTTTGTTATAGATTCACCACCCTCCTCTATTTGTTAAAACTAGAAAAAGATCTTATCCATGTGGTGTTTTTCTTGGGATTGTTTCTGGTTTGTTTTGGTGGTGTGGTGTGTTTGGGTTTTTTTTTTTGGTGGGTTTTTATTTTATTTGGTTTTGGTTGGGTGTTTTTTTAAATTCCAGGAGGCAGGATTCAGTACCTTTGCACATAGACAATCCCCATTGTCCCATTGTACGCAAATGACTTGTGTTATTAGAGCAAAATCCTTCAGATTTCTATGTCTGTACTGTATATAATAAAACAGGAGGAAAACATGACCTACTTCCATGCCCTCCCCTCCCCCCCAACAGTGCTGCTGCTCTTTGGGCTATTCAAAAATGAGGTAACTCTGGTGTCATTTCCCTAAAGGAAAGTTGATCCTTCTGGTGTTAGTGTTTTGGTGCTATATGGCTTCATCTGGACCTGTAAATGTTTGGGTTTTTGCCCATAAAGTGTATGGAAAGAGTTTGTATGGGAGACTTGAAAAACAGAAGCCACAACAAAGGCCTTTTAATCAGTTTTTGCAAATGTGATATTGCAAAAGGAAGGGTACATGAGAAAAATCTTATATGCCGCTGGCATATAAGAGATTATAAAACAATATTTTGAACAATATTTCATTGCAGAATTTCCAAACATCCCAATATTCCAAAAAGCCAGCGAAAGCTTGAATAGATAATCCTGGATCTTTTGCGTCCAGTTAGCTGGTTGCATGGCTCTTTTCAAGCCAGTGCAGATGCCTGGGGGAAGCAGGGGACAGGTAGGCACTGCTCCTTTCACAAAAAAAAAAACCAACCCAGATTTTAACATAAAAGGAAAAGATAAAATTTCTCAGTTATCTTTTTGAGCACATTTTTGTCTATTCTGCTAGGAGAAGATAAATGATGTAGAACATCCTTCCTCCTGTTCAGTTATTCAGCTTTTTGTGACTGGATTTCTGTACCTTTAGTTTGAGTCTGTTGTGAACTCTCAGACAGGAGCTGACTTCAGCTGCAGTTGCAGATGATGAACGCCTGAAAATCAGGCCATGAGCGGAAAGTTAATGATCATGCAGCACTTGGAGCTGTTGGCCGTGGTGTTGGCTTTATGGAGGGCTTGCATGCAGGTGTGGAGTAGATTTTTTTTTTGTCTCTTGCTTTTTGTTTCCAAAATTCCAGTTTGGCTGCATTTACTGAAAAATAAGGTTGACATGGTAAGTGAAGACCACAGAGATCCAAAATACAGCGGTCTGTTTCAGTTGGTGTCTGGCTGAGTTATGACTACATGGTAGAATGAGCTAACATGGTCCCTTTCTGCTAGGTAAGAGGACAACAGCTTTAGCTAAAATGACAAATGTGAAGGATGAAGAACATTTTTTTCACCTTTGTCCACATAATGATGATAATATACAGATAAATATTGGGCATTTTGGAAGGTTGACATTTCTCCTGTAAGACTTGGAAACCCCAACACTGCCAAATAGAAGTTGTGTATTATACAAGAGAGGGTAGAGGTGCATGGTTCTGCTTGGTTTTGCTCTGGTTTTATTTCTAATTTAGTTGGAAGAGTGGTATTGATTCCATAAAACCATAGTGAAACATACAGATTTTCTTATGTTTGTTTTAATATGGTCTCTCCTGTAGATTCAATAAGTTCATGTAAAAAAGATTTATGTATTTATTTATTTATTTAAAGGAACAGTAAAATTAACTGATGGTTGCATCTACTTCTTCTGGGGAAGAAAACTCTTTAATGTTTACTATTTATGCTATATATACTATTTTATATTATATCTACTTTTATAGTTGTTTCAGTGCCAGAAGCAGTCTCCTCTGAAACTGCTCCTGAGCAGCAAGAGTCAGTGCTGTTCCTTCCTAAGTGATGCTGAAGCCATGGCTGACTCTCACGTCAGCTGCTGGGATGGTTTCGCTGCTGCGATGCCTGTCACTGGTCATATCCTGCCCTCTGGGTGGGTGACGCTGATGTGGCTGGAATGATGCTACTGATGCTTAATAGAAAGTCAGGGTTGGTTTTTTTTCCCATCAGCATCAAAGGTGAAATCAAAGTATATCCCAGGAGGTAAGAATTCTCCTTTTGGTTAGGATCCGGTCTCTAATTAAAACCAAACCAAAGTCCTCTTTGTTGTGTCTGGAAGAAAATAGTTGCTGCGTCTTTGTGGCTGTCTTTTGGAGAGACCAAACCATACTTGCCTGTCAGCTTACTCAAGTTTATTAAACATCTGTTTCTTGTCTTATGTAACCTTTCTTTCCCTCTGAATGTGTTCAAGCTTTGTGAAGTATGCAGGGTTGGAAAATGTCATCCGCTTTAAGGGATTAACACCTGGTTTCTTAAGCAACAGGAGTCTCTTAATAGAAAGCAGGGTGAGGGTATAATCCTTAGTAAACATCGGTTGTAAACATTTAATTTCAATTTGCTTTTCTCTCAGAAGTGAAAGGCTTCCTTGTCTTTAGGTTATCTGTCAATAAAGAAAATAAAGACCAAGTGGTCTTGGTCTACAATTAATTTGTCTTCCACTGGAATTTGGCTGCAGTGCCTTAGCAGGGAATTTCTGTGCCTAAAGTCCCAAATTTTCGTAATCCTGCTGGGGCTCTGTGTCTTAAGGCTAATGTTCTAACTGGGGGTTTTTTGTTTGTTGGTGCAGCCGTATCATGGTGGTTCACATTCCCTTTGTGGAGAAAATGCCTTCTATTAAGTGCACTCCCCACCAACTTCAGGCCAGTGTAAGCATGACAGAAAAAGCTTAGTATTAGAAAGTCTCGATACTTAACAACAAAGACAGCGTGTGCTTTGTTATAAATTTGTACAGGCATTGTGTTACTTTTAAATTAAGAGATTTCAGCCATGGTTTTAGAAATGTTTATTTTCTGTAACACTTATGGGTTACGGAAATTGGTTTGTCCTAGGTATTTACCCCTATCCTCAATATGCATATTGCAACCAGTGAATACAACAATTTTGTAAAAAGAGGGTTAGACAGTTAGGCAATGCAGAAACATGAAACAGTGTTTTATGCTTTCTTAGCCAGCGTCAACTTCAATATGAATTGCGTTTTTTTCCAGCTTAGGAAGTGAACAGCAGGTCAAATGTCAGTTATTCATCAGTCTGAGACTTTCTTTTCTTCTCATGACTGAAATTATTTGGCTATCGCTGTCAGACTATTTCCAGTGAATATCAAGCATTTAAATATTCGCTAATTGTCACACCAACCCTGCTGGATGCTCTGAAATTACAAGAAGAAAAGCACTTTTTTTCCTGTAATTCTGAAACACATCAGTTCTATTTTTCTCAGCAGAAGATTATTAGTAGATACCCAGTAAGCTGTGATTTTTGTTGACAGATGATTAGAATGTCCTTGTCGAAAGACGGGGAGTTTTTATGGCCTGTTAATAATTTATGAGCTTCTCAAAACGGAAGAGAGAGTAATCCACAAGCAAACTTCTGCAACCTGAGGCAGCAGAGTGTTTGAACTGCTGATTTCTTTGTTGCCATAGTCTGTAGAATGAACAGAAAAAGTGGAAATAGAATTTCAAGTGCCAGCAGATCCAGTCCATTTTCAGACTGGATTGATGTATTCGAAGATAACTGGGAAATGAGTGTAATTTTCTTGGATGAATTAGCCTAACTTGTAATTAGGGAAGGCTTCTCAAATAATGCCTTTTCCCCTCTCTCGGTTTGGCTGACTCACCAAGTCATGCACCAACGCGTGAGCTGGTGCAAAGCGGGCACAGAGCCGGCACAGGGATGAAGAGGCAGTGCCTGAGCGTTTCTGAGCGCTGCTGGTCATTGAAACCACGCTGTTAATTGTGGTAGCCATGGCTGTGCCTGTAAATTGGTTTGCACAGTGGTGGTAAGGATGGATTGGTGCTCTGGGGAGAGGGGAGCATGGGCTTTCTCCCCAGCTATGGAGTGTTCCCCTTGGCCACCCTGTTTGGAGGTGGCAGATATCTAGGGAAGAGGGGTTGGTGTTTGCCATCTCTCCTCTCCAAAGTGGACATGGCTGGGTGAGTGGGTATCTCATAGCAGAAGTGGAGGCTGATTCCACTAGGACTACGTTTTCCTGTTTCAGGAACAATAGGAGGGATGCTCTGCCTCTGGGCAGAGGAAGGAGGGGAGCTGAGCTGCCTGTTGTATGCGTCCTTCCTTCCCCCTAAGACTGAGGTTCATCTCTTCCAGCTTTAAAGAGTTAAAACTGAATGTCAAAGCCTCAGCTAATCACTCTTTTCTTCATAGTTAGGGTGAAAACATGGTACCCTCAACAGGCTGTTCATCATGTTTGTCTCGAGCATGTATTTTAGGATAGGATTAATTGCTCTCTGGAGGTGGGTGTATATCCCTGTAAGGGGAGCATAGGGCGATAGCTTAGACTTCATTCGTCATCTAGGCGCCTAATTTGTTCCACAGAAATTCCTTTGCTTCCTCTTAGTTCCCAACCATGCCAAAGTGATGGTGCTGGCCAGCAGTGCTGCCTAACTCTGATGTGCTGGGGTAGGTGAGTTATACCTGCCCTAGTGCTGCTTTTCTCTGCCCTAAATTGTGACAGAGAAGTTGCAGAATAAAGCACACTGGAGGAACAGCACGTTGGTGTCGTGCTGCAGTGGTGCACGTTCATGCCGTGATTTACTTAAGCCCATTCTTTGTCAGCACAAGGTGGTCAAGCTTAAGTTCCTTTCCTTAAGCTCTGTATGAAAAACAGTTGTCTCTGCTTCTCTTTTTCTGGGCAGAATAAATGGGTAGGGTAAGCTTCTGGGAGAAAAGAGCTGCCTTCCTCCTCTTCCTCCTGAATTAAATAACCGTGTGTTGTCTGTAGATAAAAAAACGCAGCATGAGCACAGTGTTTTGCTAAGAGCACATCTTGTATTAGACTTCAGGCATTTCAAATTAACAATTTTTGCCAGGTGATAACGCAGCCTGTTGAAATGCCTCTCTCCAGGTTTGTTTGCCTACTATGGGTTCCTTGCTTTGCTTTTTAGCTTGAAATGTTATTTTTTCTCTTTTTGCCCTGGGATTCTTCTCCGTGTGTTTGTCAGAGGGCCTTTTTCTTTCCTCAGACCTTAAGGCTGCCCCAAGCCCTCTCTTCCTCCCTGCTTCTGCAAGATGTGAGGGTTCCTTAGATGGTGGAGCCCCTCAGAGCCCCACAGCTGTAGCAGCTGCTGGAGGTGGTGTTCCCACCTGCTCTGTGGCACTGGCAAGGCTGCTTGTCTGACTCTGTGGTAAGGGGGCAACCCTGCATTAAAAAGCTTTGGTTTTCACGTGTTTAGTTGAAAACATGAGCTTGCCACAAAACTGGATGCGCATTCCACAGAGGGAAGGGACAGAATCATGTTAGCAGTGGTTCAGACCTGGATGAAGCTGCTGTGGAAGTACACAGCTGCAGAGGTGGGAGAGAGAATAAATGTTAGAAACTCCTCCAACCCTTAAAATGCTGAAGTATATGACTTTTTATATCAGTTCATATTTTAGCACTTCCTTGGTTTTCCCATTGGTTTCTCTTGTTCCTTCCTTGCTTGGCACTAGAGTGTGCCACCTTGTGTTGCTTATCCTCCTTGTCCTCTCTGCCTCTCCACAGCTCCTCTGCATCTGCTGGTTCAGTTCCTTGCTATTGATACTCTCCAAATGAACAGGAGATGTGGGAGTCCTGGGTTTATCTCCTAGGTCTTCACCCTGCTTCATTCTGGTGATGATCTCCTTCCGTCAGGTTGTTGCATTACAAGTCTCATGTTGGGCTGTATAGGGGAGCAAGTGAACATTACATTTAAAGGCTGTATCTGCACTGCAGAGCTAGGGATGCTTTCTGCAATGGCATAGTCAGATTCTCATTCATACTCAAACTCTGCACGTGGGATGATCTATCTGAATTTACCCAACATAATCAGTGGTTTTAAAGTGAAATTTGACCAGTTTAAAATAAACTAAATTTAAAGTAGGATGAAGTGATAAAAGCAGTGCATCTTTGTCTGGTCTTGGTACAATCGAAGGAGGCTCCACCAGTTCCCAGGTTTAAAAGCCTTCAGAAAGACTTAGTAAGAGGCTGCTTACCTGGAAAGTTATCTCCACTGCTCCAATGAGGTACCTTGGCAAGACTGTGATTACAGTATGTGAGCACATTTAGATGTTGCTTTTTACACATCAGTGCAAAAATCACATAAAATGCATAGCTGGAAATGTCTCCCAAAGCCTTTGTATGTATCTGAATAAGGCTAGTGTGTTAATTCTTGGATAAATATGTCAATTTTTGAATAAAAGGTGATGCATGAGGCACTCAGTAAGCACCAGATAACTCGGTGAATGCAAACAGCAACAGCAGTAGATTACAATATCTCCTTTTCTTATCCCCATCCCCAAAAAGGAGGCTTTGACTGATAGAAAGTGCACAAACAATGCTGACAGAACATAAATGGCAAATGGTGAGTTACAACTTGCTGCCAATTTGCTTTTTGATGGCCTGTTGGCAGATGCAAATATTCACGCAGTGCACAGCGGCAGGCAGTTTCTGTCCTTATTTCTTTCACTGTTACCTTCTCACCTGGTTTTCTGATTGTTCCTGAAGTCTGTCTTTGGGTTTTTTCCCCCCTTTGATTTCCCTTGCTTTTAGAAATCTGGTCCTGTTCTTGTGCCATATCATCTTCATATGGTTCTTGTTGAATTTATTTGTAATAATCTCCATTTAATAGATAGTAGACTGTATTTGTGTGTAGATGTTGCTTAGTATTCAGGGGCTAGTTCTTCCTGCATACAGGGGGGCATCTTCTGCATTTCATTGCTTCATTATCTGGTGCAGATGCTCAATTTTATTCCCTTCTGTCATCTTACCCTTATCTAACTTCTCAGTTTCGTCTTTTCTTGGAAAACATCCATTTTGTATTCTCTGTATGGACAAGTTGTATAGCTCCTCATAGTACTTTGTTGCAGACCTCTTTGATCTCTTATAAGGAGCACATTTGAGCAGAACAGCCCATCCTGGATCTGGAGTGTCTAGGTTAGGGGGACACCTTCCCTTTCTGACAGGTCCTCAGCCAGTGTACGTCGTCTTAGGTTGACTGGGGTTACTGGAATAAGCTGGGTTACATTATGAGATTATAAGGTCCAGGAGGTCTCCTCTGGGAGTGCTGCTTATTGGAATTAGTCTCAAATACCACAATTTTCATTCATTCAGTTCAACAGAATTGAAATAAAAGGGATTTGGCAGATTTAAGTTAATACATGTAAATTGAGGTGAAAGAGGATGCTTTGCCAAACCTTATATAAAAAGATAGCTTACAGGAATTGTGAAAGGACCTCATCAAGTAATTTCTAGCATTGGATTCACACGGATTCTGCAACCAGAAATAAATGCAGCCTGGTGTTTTATGCACTTAGATCTTCCAGAGTAACTTGGAAACACCTCTGCACCCAGAGACAAACACTGGTGGCTGGCAGAAGAAAACGCTTGTCATGAAAGCACGTGAATGCTCACTCCTAGTGTGACAGATTGGAAGGGACCTCTGGAGGTAGCGTGGTCCAGCTCTTCACTCAAGACAGAGCCAGTTGTGAGTGGATTGCCCGAAGTCTCTAGGAAACACCAACTGTGAGGATTCAGGACTACTGTGGTTTAGGATTTTTTGAAGTTCTTGTTTACCAGTTGAAGATCTGTCACTTTTAAGCCTGCAACTGGCAACTCTGAGGTAGAAAACATCAGGTTTCTGTGTGGCAAATGGGCACTTGCAGCCATATCCATGTGCATATGAAAGAATCGAGGCAGTAGTCACGTTATACATGAGACGTGTGTCGTAAGCTTGCTTATGGTCTACAGTTCATCAGACTTCTTAGTTTTTTGCTTCATGTCGAAGGATTACTTTGGCTATGTGTGCTTTGAAAGACTCTGGAAGATTCTAAAAATAAAATTTAAGTGGAAAGCAGATGCTTCAGATGGCTGATTGTGTCACAACATGTTCAGCTCTGTGATTTTGGCAATCCTGGGAAGAGGTAGAAATACCAAGCTGCAGGAGAGCAGGGTTTGTGAACAGGGGAGACTTTCATAGCTGCCGCTGCTGAAAAAATACCAACAGCCCCCTCCTGAAAATGTTCTGGGTTCACACCAGCTGTGGAAGAGCCAGGTTTTCAGACTTTTCCTATCCAGTCAAACTAGATTGCTCTTGTTAGAGAAATAGAAGTAGGAGCAGGTAGTCTTTTTGTTTCACTAACATAAGTGAGTCTGGTCATTGCCATTTCTTTTTGTATCTGCTCCATGAAACAAATAACTTTGAACAGGTATCTGCCTTCCGGTGGAAAGGTCACTTCTCTGCAGTGTTTCAGATCTGCACTGCTTAAGTTTCACTACAGGGAAGCTGGCATACGCACAGCTTAGCTAGGAGAAGCAACAGGAGGTTACTGAGGAAACAGTTCAGCATTTCCCTGGGCTGAGGGAACAAGTCTTTGAGGAGTCAGTTAACACTGCTGGTGCTAGTTGTGCTGAAATGACCCACATCCTGTATAGGTACAGCTGGGAAGTAAATGGTTGCATGGGTCTTGGATTTGGTGGGGTTTTTTTCCCCTTTTGAGCTTCTTCTATTTAGGATGCTGTGGGGGAAGAAAAAAACCAGAACTCAAGTCTTCAGCTTCTGTGGTAATATTTTACTGAGAGTTACACTGAATGTTAACTCCTTCAGCACTCTTAGAATTGATTCACTAGCCACTGCCTGTTAAATAATTACTTGAAAATTAAAATCTTTCACAAAATGAAACTTGTTCACCTGACAGTAAAGTAGCACAAAAGGATTAAATAACTGAAATAATCAACACAAACTAAAACTTTTGAATCTGTTGATAGCTTAGGTGTTAACACTTATATTTTCTGCTTCAAATTAGCTAGGTGTTTTAACAGGAGATGCTCATTTAACAGGAGATGCCTAGCTAACTTGCCTGTGAATGATGATTATTCTTAAAGATAAATAACTTGACCTCCTCTCCCACGAGCATCTTAGCACCATTCACAGGTAATTAATTTGTCCTTCTTAGCCATCAGATCTTCACATTGATATATCCAAGGTGAAGCATGGTATGAATTATTGTTGCTTTCATCTGGGGGCATTTGAAGGCCCCAAAAGGCTGCGTACTGGTGTAACAGATTCCTTTGAAAGGGTTGTGCATGTGGAAGGTTATGCTGTATCAATGAACTTTTACAAGAAGTGGTCCATGGATTCCTGGGCACTTGTTGCCGTAGTCTGAAACCCACTGCACTAGGACCTGCTTGAGTATGTGTAAAGCCATGTTACCTCAGCATATAAACTGTTTTTTACTCCTTCTTAATTGTGCACAGAATTCTGGCCTTGAAAAGCATTGCAGCAGCAAGTGGAGTCTCCTCTGTAGAGGGAATGCCTTTGCCTTTGCTTTCAGGCTTCAATCTAGGAATGGGTTTCTTTTGCATTCCTGTGCTGGTAGCTAAGAGGACCAGAGAGTGAGCTGGAGCACTAGGCCTGTGATTTTTCCACACTCCTTAGTTGTCAGCTGGGTTTCTGGCTGTGTTTTGGGCTGTTCCAAGGAGATCTCTCTGAGATAAGTCTAGCTTTGAGAAAGGACTCATCCAGACCTGCAAGTCAGTAGATGCATTTCCAGTCTTTGGGACTGGAGTTAATCCCTCATCCTCTTTTATTTACAACTATAAGGATAGCCCTGGGGTACAGCTGAGGACATGGCAGCTCTTTCAGCATGCCAGATAGTATGCTTGTTGGCTTCGTTTTATTCTTCTGTTGTTTCTGTGTACCCTGGCCCTCTCTGATAAAATAATTTTGTGGAGACATAAATGCCCTACTGAGTACGGCTGGTGGTCCTGGCTTAACATTTTGTCTCCCACCCTGGCACGTGAGCTGACCCCTCTGCCTTTCTTTCATTATTCCCCAGCATCCGAAGTCCCTTTTGAACCTGCTGGTGTCTCCTACCTCCCCAGTCTTCTGTGGCAGAAAGTTCTAGCAGTTTGCTGCTGTTTATGTAAAGAAGCTCCTTCTTTTAGCTCCTCTAAACTGATGTATTAGTATCATCAACTGTTCCCCTAATTTCTGCTCTTTGTAAGGTTTGAGCTATTCTGCTTAAACCACATCACAAAAGTGGGCCAATTATTATTGGGGATTACTGTTTTTGTGAAAACTCATCTTTATGGTCATTGGCTGGGTAGCAGAGTGGTAGGTGAAGATTTGGTCTGTTTAGGGGAGGGCAAATCTACTTTGATGACAGATCAAATGCAGGCATGAGATTGATGTAAGAAGGGTAGGATAGGTGGGGAAAAAGAGACATCTGAAGATGCAGATGTATAGGAAAGCACTTTAAGAGAAGCGTTCTGGACATGTATAAACCTGTAACTTCCCTGAATTAAATTTTTTTGGCTGTACTTGCAATGCTGTTGGTCTGATGCATTTGCGGCTTAAACATCACAGCATAGCAGGGTCACTAAAAGTGGCCATGACTGCCCAGTGCAGTCAGTGTCAGAACTGGAGGCAGGGTCCCTCACTCTCCCCTGTTTAATTGCCTCCTATCAGATGCTTACACATAGCAGAGAGTTAATGATGTTAAAAACTACTGCAAATTGCAAGTCTATTTCATTAATATGATTAATTTGAACTAAAAGCTGTAGCTAAGATACTGGTAAAGCACAGTTGTATATTACAGAGCTGTGAAGTTGTATGTGCAGTCATAGCTTAACTGCCTGTTCCTTTCTCTCCATGTTCCATCATGGCAGAAGGAGACTGAGCTGTTAGTTTTATTTTTTGGCAGTATCAATATTGGTGATGGGAGAATGCTCTTTTAACTAATGTACAACGTATTAACTAATATACATACATTACAGTGCTCTAAAATAAAATACCTTCAATAAAAGTACATAAAATAATCAAATCAGTATAGGCTATTACAGATATCCCAAATCAATGGGCACTTGACTTTCAAAACGAAACCTAGTGGTAAACTTAACAACAAAGTGGTACAAATTAGCTTATGCCAGCTCCATAGTTTTAAAAGTTGCAAGCTGCGGCAAGAAACTGGTAACCCACACTGACACTGAAGAAAGCCAGGCTTCTGAAAACACAAGTGTCAGACAGAAGAACTATGATTTGGGTTTATTTTGACTTTTGAACCTCTTTGTCTGAAAGGCAGTTCAATGTTTTGAGTTCTCAGAATGTAGAAAGACTGGGGGAATTGGATCCCCCCCATAACTGTTTGAGGGAGTTCATCATTTGCTCATTGCCTCTCTCTGCTGCCCCCATCATCACGTTGGAGCTGGAGCCCTTTGGCACTCCTGTCCCCTTTTATCCCTTCCAGAGCTTAGCATCTGGTTTCTTGGGCTCCTGTTCCTATTTCAGCCTGTTCCCAGCTGTCCAGGGAAGAGCTGCCATAGGATGCTGAGTACTGCTGATCCTTGGGGAGGAGATGGAGGACAGTGCAGTCTGGCTCTTACAGGATAGGCTGCCTTCTCCAGAAGGGCGGGGGAGTGAGGCAAGAGCAGCTGGAGCAAATTTCCCAGCATCTGGCTGAAATTACCATGAGGGTAATTCCAAATTGCTGGAAAGGTAGGTTTCCTGCTGCCATGGCAACAGAAGGTCCATCCCTGACTGAATTTGTGATTCATGGAAAAGATAAGGTAAGAATTGGCAAGGCTAGTGCTGCTTATTCTTCTGCGGTTTCATTTTCATTTCCTCAATGATGCAGCGTTTGAGGTAGAGGCATTGGAAGAGAATGTTGATGTTTAAAACACAATTGCAAATGTTTGGTTTTCTTCCATTCTTGCATTCAAAAGTGGAAATGTTTTCATCCTTGGTGCAAGAAAGCTTTTATTGAGCTAAGTATGATGAGCAGTCAATAAAACTTGTAAGTAGCTTGAAAGTTTTTCATGTTTGCATGAACTTTTGTCCAGTGAGCCTTTGTCCTGGAGAGCAAATGTTTAGCTTGAAGGTTGAGATGAATGAGGTGACTTTTGATTACCCAAAGAATGAAGGCTGTGTTCATACCCTCATGCCTATTCCTTTGCATATGGTTCTTTCATCCTTTCAGCCTGTGCTAGTCGAGGAGGAGAACTGTGTGAAGAAGGCACTACAAGAGTGCTCTGTCTCTCATCCAGCAACAGCTGAAGACATTGTGGAAGTATATTAAGTCCTTGACAGGAGAAGGTAGCCAGCTGGCTGCTGCAGCAGGATGTTCTTGCTCTCCCTCAACCAAAAAGCAGGAGTTGGCAGGGCGCCTGCTGAGCTTGCTGGGGAAGGAAGAGGGGAGGTGCAGACTTTCGCAGTATTTTAACTAGGTGGGCCAGTAACCAAAAAAAGTAAAGCAGAAAAGCAGACATTTCAAGTGTGTCCAGGCCACCAACTGGAAAGTAGTGAAGAGTTGGCTTTAATATTAATTACCACCCCAGAGCCTACACAGTTTGGGGTAGCTTAAGAATCTGCTCACGTAAAGGTTGCAAACAAAGTGACTGCACCAGTATTCATTCTGCTTGAAACGGCACACAGAGTGGTGGTGTCTCACTTGGTTAAAATAGCAATGTGACAGTCCTACAAAATCTGGAGTTTGTAGATTTTTTTACTGTTTTTTCTTGTCATAGAACCACAGCATGGTTTGGGTTGGAAGGGAAGGGACCTTAAAGCTCATCCAGTCCAACCCCCTGCCATGGGCAGGGACACCTCCCACCAGACCAGGTTGCCCAAAGCCCCATCACCTGGCCTTGAACACTTCCAGGGAGGTGGCATCCACAACTTCCCTGGGCAACCTGTGCCAGTCCCTCACCACCCTCCCAGTGAAGAATTTCTTCCTAATAAAACCATTCCCCCTCATCCTATCACTACCTGCCCTTGTAAACAGTCCCTCCCCAGCTTTCCTGTAGGACCTCTTCAGGTACTGGAAGGTCACTATAAGGTCCCCCCGGAGTCTTCTCTTCTCCAGGCTGAACGTCCCCAACTCTCTCAGTCAGTCCCTAATGAGTATAGTTCAAGTCAAGATGTCAGTGTATGTTACCAAGAAAGACAACTGAAAAGAAAGGAATTCATGTTATAATTGGCAAGTTCAAAAAAGAGAAAGCACTAGAACAGTGCTCACTGTTTCATTATGCCAGATTTTGAAACAGCACGAGACACTATCCAGTCGATCATCAAGTTCCAGAAAGCAAGCAGGTGAAAACAGCTTTAAGGTGCAACCAATTAGCAAGAAAATAGACACATACTTTGAGGGTGGATGACTAAATGTGCTGAGGTACAAGTATTTGAAACAAACTGAGCCTCAGGTCATTAATTTACAGCCTGTTCTTCCCTGTATACTTCCTTGAAGGACCTCTCCCAAAAAATGCAGTGAGGATGCTCCATTGACTGATAAAGTAGAGCTCCTCATTTAAACACTGAAGTTGGTGGTCTGGGAGATGTTTTCATTAATGTAATGGAGGAATCCTGCTGCTTTATTTAGACTCAAAGAACAAACCAAATCTGGGTTCTGTGCTCATAGGTGCTGTTCAGCGATGCTGCTGTATTTTGGAACAAACCTCCCAGGTTTTTCACAAGTACTGAAGATAAAGATGATATTAGCAATAAGTGCAGAGGCCTATATGCATTTCTGGTGATGGAGCTTTGTGTACTCCAAAGGTATTTGAAACAAACACATCACCAAGGTCCAGCCATTGCAGACATGTGACACAGTTCTTTGAGTATGTACTCATCCTAAACTTCCATGTCCAAGACCCAGGTCTCCATTTATAAAGATGACTAAATATCCATGTGGTCTGGATTGACCTTACAAAAGGCAGGAAATACTGCTCTGAATTGCTTTCTTCTAATGCTTTTTTTCCTTGACCTCTTGGCTAGAGTTAGGAAGAAAACTTGAATGCTGGTATCGCTTTACTCTCCCTTCCCAAACTGGCAAAATTAAAATAAGTGCTGATACCTTCATGCTGATTCACAGTGGATCCGATGTGTTAATGAAAAAAAATACTTCTGACCCTTAAATGACCTGGTTATGGTTCTGGTTTAAGATTACAGGTTGTTACAATAGGTGCTGGTTTTAGTGCTCTCAGTCATTGTTTGTCCACTTCACAAGTTTAAGGTTTATC
The DNA here is from genome assembly GCF_000695765.1 of Mesitornis unicolor. Taxonomy (NCBI): domain Eukaryota; kingdom Metazoa; phylum Chordata; class Aves; order Mesitornithiformes; family Mesitornithidae; genus Mesitornis; species Mesitornis unicolor. The sequence continues at coordinate 56,187 of NW_010201217.1, forward strand.
CGGCACCGTTTGATGCAAGTAACCAATCTGCCTGAAAACAGCAGAGCCATACAGAGGTGGGTGAGCTGCGTTGTACACCCATCTGAGGTCCGTTTTTCCTTAACTTTCATTAGCAGCAAGCACAGTCACACTGCAAGTAATTAAAAATATGGGAACAGTTTGTGTATAATGTAGATGTAACTCCTAATTGAGATGTTGAAAGTAACTTTGACTCTTTGTCAAGCGCACTGTGTAGTCTGTGCTTGAAAATTTATTTTGCAGCTTGCAGACCCTCTTCAGCTGCTAGCAGAGCTCCGTGGGCAAAGGTTGAGGGGAGGGCTGGGAATTTATTGTGCTTTTTCAGTTGTTTGGAGGAGAGAGAAAGGAGACAGCTCAGGTTTCTCCTAGCAAGTTGAAGAAATTTCAGCCCTTGTTTTTAGACTCACAACTGCGTGAGGCTTCAAAGCCATATATGTGTGAAAGAGAGGAAAGGAGGGAAGGAGGAATACATAACACTGCTAATCTTATGTTAACATAAATGTAAGGGTTGAAACCCCAGCTGTAAGAAAACATCTGTGGTAGCACAGGGGATATTCTAAACACATGCATTCAGTGCTCTCAGAAACGGATCATGCATCATGGACATCTCTGTATGCTGTTCAGCAAGATGTTGATTGTATGGTCAATTTTATCAAAATCTGTAGCTATTTTTCAGTTTTCTTTCCAAGAAAATCAGTATCTATTTTAGTTGCAAAATATGGCCAGAAATTTTGTTACCGAGCAGTCAGTCTGTAATCTGTGATAAGGAGAACATTTTAAAGAATTTGTCATACATTGAAGAATCAGATATAAAGAGAGAGGTTAACTTTAGAAAAGCAAAATTGTCTCTAGTTTCATTTGGAGCAAGAAAATAGGAATCTTTAGCTGCTTATTTTTACTTCTGGTCCAAATGCTGAGAGCACTTAAAGGCCTCTGTCTCCTGCTTTTTACTGTGTGTGTTGTCAGACTTCTAATGTCTCCAGCTGAAAAAGGAAATGAAGCTGGAATCCCAGTTCCGTCTGTTCTTTTGTACAGTGGCACTTTCTCACAACGGGGCCGCTGCTTGAAGTGGACCAG
>NW_010201217.1:57312-92949 GCF_000695765.1 Mesitornis unicolor
AGGAATGCGTTGCCAGTTTTTCTCAAACTCTTGCTGACCACATGGGAAAAGCTCAAGAGCAGAGAGAAAAGTCTTGGCCTTAGTCTGTTTTATCCGCTTTTGCACGGCGGCAGAGGAGCTCTCAAAGCTGAAGAAGTGCTCATTACTGGGGACAGGACCTGAAAGTATTCCTTGTTTTTGAGAGGAAGGTAGTAGCTCTCCCTTAGACTTCCACAACAAATCTAGCTCTCTGTGTTAAAATAACACAGTTAATAGGCAAAATAAACGTGATTATTATGAAAATGTCTCATTTCTCTCTTACAGTTAGGTAACCTGTTTCAGATTCCAGATCACTGAGCAGAAATTAGCTTTTACATCAGTCAAATAGTAGTGTTGTGTTAATATGCTATTTAAAGAGGAAGCGAGAGTGTGTATTAATATATGACATTGCAGGATCACAGACTGGCTGAGGTTGCAAGGGACCTCTGGAGGTTCATCTGGTCCAACCCTGCTCAAGCAGGGCCACCCAGAGCCAGTTGCCCAGGCCCATTTACAGCCAGATTTTGAAAACCTCCAAGGATGGAGACACCACAACCTCTCTTGGCAATCTGTTCCAGTGCTTGGACACCCTCACAAATTTTAAATTGTTGATGTCTGTACTGACAACCACTCTGCAGGGCCCCACATATACACTTGTCACTTTGAGGCATGGGAGCTGTTGTGTTGGCAAGGAAATCTCAGTGAATGCGTTAGGTCACTTGTGCTGTTTACCTGGTGATTTCTCAGCAGTGGACAGTGCACTCCTGTGTGCCAGGAGTTAAGAGATGAAACCACATTTCAACTCCTACCACATGTGTAACATAAAGATACAGGATTTCTTATCAGGAAGGCTTCAAAGGCACCTACATCAGCTGTATGGTAAGCCCTTTGACACGTGAGCCAGTTCCTACGTGGAACTGGGTGGACTGGATGCCATGCATAGGTTTCGAAAGAAAGCAGAGTCCTTACAGACTTACACATCTTAAAAGTGTCTTTTGGTTTTTACTTTTGAGTGGTGCTTTTGTTACAGAACTTGATGTAAGTGATTGGATAAATTAATGCTTGCTTTCTGCAAACTTAAACTGCTTGGAAGAAAGATTGATGATTCAACTAGCAGAGCTTTCTGTCTTCCTGCTGTTATAAAAGACAAGTTTTACAAAATATATTTTAACATATATGTGTTAGCACTGGAAATTATTATTTGCATTTTGGACTCAGTCAGTAACTTGTATCATACAGCCCCATGAATACACTGACTTGTAGTGTTAGGCATAGTAGCTACAGACGGGGATAGAAAGTTTCTGCTTAATCTTCAGGTTTGTAATCTATGCAGAGAAGAGAGAATTGTTCTCTCTCTGTTTCCGTTCATCATCATTTTTTGCAAAAGAAGAGAGATGAAGGGATGTGATTTGAGGGGTGACACAAGAGTTTGGTACTGGAACTGTGAAAAAGAAGTGGTTTCTTGGGACGACACTTAGTGCAGTAATCACAAAATAAACATTTTCTTTAATATGAGAAGTTGTGTGTATTTTAGCAGAGTTCTTTGCCAAAGATTAAGCATTTGCATTCATTCCTACCAGCTAAAGATATCTGGAAGCACTAGTATAATCCCATGGGATGAGGCTTCATGAGCTGCAAAACCATCTGATAAATAGATATTTAGGCTTGGTTAGGGCTTTGTCCCCTAGAGCCCTACTAAGCTTGGGTTTATCTCGTGTGCCATTTGTTTGGGATGCTTTTATTCAATAAACTGTCTCTGATTAATCATAACATTTACTCAGACCCACTCTGCTTAATGTGCCTTTATATTTTCTTTTCATTTTTCCCCCAGCTAGAAAAAAGTGCTCTGTAGGGATGTAAGTGCCCCTTGACTGCAGAAATTCTTTTCAAGAGACCAAAAAAGCTGAGCTCCAAGATTTTTCTTGCAAACACTCAGAATAATGGTTTTAGTAAGTCAGAAATGCTGGGTTACTAACTTCATTGATTGCTTTTGTCACGTTAACCTTGAACTACTAAGCCAGGCAGTAGTAGCTGTTTTGAACTGTAGCTGGCGTCAGCAGCTACTCTGCTGTTTTGCATTCTCTGTCAGATTCTTCTGTTTAATTTTGGTACCTGCTGGCATTTGCAGACCTGAATTATTGAATGGCAGGTGCACTGTGGCAGTCAAAAATATGCATGTGCAAACTTAGGAAATGGAGATCATGCTTAAATGCCTTACAAGGGAAGGGAACCCAAAATGCAAAGCCACGACAAATTATCTGTATAACTTGATACTATTAGCAGCTGTTGTCAGTTTCTGTCAGACAAGTTATTCAAAGTTAAGTGTTTATAAAACACTTAAAAGTATTAAGAAATTTCAAATACCATTATTTTGAGTTTTACGTAGAAAACAATAATATAAAATACTTGAACTGCTTCTGTTGTTTTTAAAACTGCCCAAAATACTTATGTTCTAAGCAGTTATATATATACTTCTTCTTTATATTAAAGGGACAGGCAAATCTTTTTCCTTATAGTTTATCCACTGTCCCTTTTTTGCAACCAGACAAAAATCTGAATCTTCTGTTTTTGAAGCATCTCTATCTGGAAATATCCCACTGATTAAGCTCCATATGAGACAATGTTTATTTCATTTTTAAGTGAGAGGAAAGTACAGCCATAAACAGGAATCTTTAGCTTTATCGCTCTTGTTCCGGTGACTTCCAAGCCATTGGTTTTCCACCACAGTTCTGGTCTTTGAATATCCATCAGATACAATTTCATGAATTCTCACTGCTGGCAGTAACACACATGTTTTCATTTACTGCATTACGAGTATTCTCTAGACATGCAGTCTGTTGAAAAGAAATTAATCCCAGCAGTGAACTAAGATACTGAATTCTCAGCAGTTTGTGAATTCATGTTTTTACATTGAGGCTATTTATATCTGGATTGAATTAATTTGAATATGTAACCAGGTGGTTGTGGTTACGTCTTTTATTATCCATGGGATGTGAAAAGCCAGCAGAATGCAACTGCAGGATGGGAAAACTCAGTAAATGCAGATTGGGAAATACAGCATTGTATGGTTGAAAACTCAGCTTGTATTTCTCTCATTTCTGTCCATGATTTCAGGCGTGACCAGGATGAAGGAATACAATTATAAATATATTGTAGCCAGAGTATCCTAAATAAGGCATACTATACACAATTTTTAGATCCTACTCATTTTAAAATTTCACTGAAGACTTTATTTTATCCTGTGGCCCTCATTTCACCAACAATGAAAAGTCACAAAATACCCAGACAACATTTTAGGCAACCTCTTTTGAACAGGAGTGGAGACTTTATGGATAACTTGCAAAGCCTGTTACTAAGCTGCAAATTCATTCTCAGCAGGGTTGTGCTTTTTATGTCTGTCTTCTCCAATGAATATTCAAAATCGTTGGCTCAGGAAAGAAATGGGCTTAGTCCTGTACTGCATTTTACATGGAGCAAAGAAGTAAAAAGCTTTAAGTTTGATTCTGTTAGATATTAAGCACTTTACCCAATCGATTTTCTTCAAACTGAGTTGTGCCTTTTAAGAGGAAGCTCACTTAAAATGCAACTTCTGTCTGTAATGATCTTCTCTGTTTCGCTGAGATTGAAGGTTAAAGGAAAGTGAAAAATTGAAGGGATTTTTACCTCAATCCTTGACTTGGTTTTGTGCAGTTTGAGAGGATTTCATAGCAAAACTGGAGAAAGTGACAAACTGGAAGATTGTAAAGACAAGTAAAAACTCCACTGGCCAATTCTTTAAGGTGATATTAAGCCTCAATTCGGCGTGTCCCTACAACATTTGTCTCAGCTGTAATGCACAGTCATTCTCCTACAAGGCCTTTTACATGGCCTCACAAAACTTCCTTCTCTCCAAGTTGGAGAGGTATGGATTTGATGTGTAGACTGTTCAGTGGATAAGAAATTGGCTGAATGGTCTCATCCAGAGAGTAGTGGTCAATGGCTCGATGTCCAGATGGAAGATGGTGACAAGTGGTCAGACCCTCAAGGGTCTGTACTGGGACCAATGCTGTTTAATATCTTCATTAATTATATTGACAGCGGGATTGAGTGCACCTTCAGTAAGTTCACTGATGATACCAAGCTGGTGGTGAAGTTAATGTGCCTGAGGGAAGGGATGCCATCCAGAGGGACCTGGATAAGCTGGAGAAGTGAGCCCAGGTGAACCTCATGAGGTTCAACAAGGCCAAGTGCAGAGTCCTGCACCTGGGTAAGGGCAATCCTCATTACCAATACAAGCTAGGAGATAACGTGCTGGAAAGCAGTCCTGGGGAAAAGGACCTGGGAGTACTGGTGGATGAGAAGCTGGACATGAGCCACCAATGTGCGTCTGCAGCCCAGAAGGTCAACCACATCCTGGGCTGCATCACAAGAAGTATGGCCAGCAGGACGAGGGAGGTGATTCTGCCCCTCTACTCTGCTCTGGTGAGACCTCACCTGCAGTACTGCGTCCAGCTTTGAAGTCTCCAACACAAAAAGGACATTGAAGTGCTGGAGCAGGTCTAGAGGAGGGCCACAAAGATGATCAGAGGGCTGGAGCACCTCTCCTACGAAGACAGGCTGAGAGATTTGGGGTTGTTCAGTCTGGAGAAGAGAAGGCTCCAGGGGGACCTTATAGTGACCTTCCAATACCTGAAAGGTGCCTGTAAGAAATCTGGGGAAGAGCTGTTTACTAGGGCATGTAGCAATAGGACAAGGGCTAATGGTTTTAAACTAGAAAAGGGTAGATTTAGATTGAATATTAGAAAAAAGTTCTTCAATGTGAGGGAGGTAGATCACCGGAGCAGGTTGTCCAGAGGAGGTGGTGGAGGACCCATCCCTGGAGATATTCAAGGTCAGGCTTGATGGGGCTCTGAGCAACCTGATCTGGTAACATTGTCCTTGCTCACTGCAGGGTTTGGACCAGATGATCTTTAAAGGTCCCTTCCAACCTAGTTTATTCTATGATTCTATTCTAAGATTCTTGCTGTAACTGAACAGCAACTGCATGGAGTGGGTAGTAGTGACTCCTGAAATCTCTGTCTCTCTCTGTCCCAAGATGTACCTGTTTCTGAAGGAGCCTTTGACATGGGGGATACGCTTCCTAACACTGAGTGGTTTCTGATCTTTGGACAAGAAGGGATTTAGGATGATAGATACACTGGGCTTTTTATTTTTTCCAGAGATTACATTGAAACTAGTCTTGCTTTCTTCCTGAAGACTTATTCTGTGATTTCACTGCTTATGATGTATTACTTTTAGTAGCAGTCTCTAAACACAGCCTGCCTTTTTCAAGATGACAGCATGCCCAGAATCAAAAGTTTCTGAAGTGTTAGTAAATAATTGCATAGTTTGTTTGCAAAGAAGTATGCAGGCAATGAATTTGAATACATGCCGATAGTTCAGCATTTTTAATAACAGTATGCACAGCTAGAGAATTAGAAAATATCAGTTTTAGAAAGTGCTCTGTTGGTTTCTTCTTTCTCAATATTGATTTTACAAATTCGTTTTATCTACTGACTAATATATGCATGAGGAATGTTTCTGTAATCCCTTGTGTCTGAGGGGCAGCATCTCTGTTGAAATGTGTTTCCCAGATCAGCCTCAATCAGAACGTTCTCTTCTACCTTGAGTCAATATACAAAGAAAAGGAAAACTCACACAGTTTTATTTTGTAAGTGGTAAAAAGAAAGGAAGCTATGTAGTTGTTTTGATATGGGAACATTAGGATGACTTTTTTCCTCTATTTTTTTTTCCTCAAAATCTCAATTATTTTGAGAATACCCATCAGAGTCTCCGTATTCCTGTGGAAAACATCTGACATATATATGATTTAGAGAACATTGTAGTGTATTCTGGTTTTCCCTCTGCAAATTGCTCTCCATGAGGAGCAGCTTCCTGCCCTGGCTGAGGCCTAGTTCCCCTTGGTGAGCCATGCAGGTGCAGAAGATGGCTGCCAGGTACTGCCGCTCCTTCCACGAAAAACATGAAATAAAGATGTGGAAGCCTTGGTTGGCATCCCTTGGGTCTCCACCGTGGGTGTAGTGTAGCTACTGCTGACAGCAGCCCTGAAAACTGAGGGATGCAAAGGAGCAGAAAGGAGTTGTTCTTTGTAGTTTCCTGGCATCGCCTTGTGTACAAGGAGGGCCATCAAAAGCGATGTGACCAGCCGGTCAAGGGAGGTGATTCTGCCCCTCTACTCTGATCTGGTGAGACCCCACCTGGAATACTGCATCCAGCTTTGAAGCCCTCAGTACAAGAAAGACATGGAGCTGTTGGAGTAGGTCCAGAGGAGGGGCACAAAAATGATCGAGGGCTGGAGCACCTCCCCTCCAAGGTCAGGCTGAGGGAGCTGAGGTTGTTCAGCCTGGAGAAGAGAAGGCTGCAGGGACACCTTATTGTGGCCTTCCAGTACTTAATGAGGGCCTATAGGAAAGATGGGGACAATCTTTTTAGCAAGGCCTGTTGCGACAGAGCAAGGAGTAAAGGTTTTAAACTAAGGGAGAGTAGGTTTAGACTGCATAGAAGGAAGGAATTTTTTACAGTGAGGGTGGTGGAATGCTGCATGGGTTGCCCAGAGAGGTGGTAGAGACCCTAGCCCTGGAAACATTCAAGATCAGGTTGGATGGGGCTCTGAGCAACCTGATCTGGTTGAAGATGTCCCTGCTGACTGCAGGGGAGTTGGACTGGATGACCTCTAAAGGTCCCTTCCATCCCAAAGCATTTTGTGGTTCTGTGATAATCGGGAAAGCTTTATTAGTTACAATATGTGTAGTGAGACCAAAGCTGTGGCTGATGTAGTGCAGAAGGGATGGAGAAAATTCAGAAAGCTGATTTGGGCATGGAAATTGGGCTTTTGCAGCACATTATCTGTCCACGAGCTGCTGACCCATTCCTCAGGAGATCAGCAGAGCTGAATGGCAAGTGTGCTCCTGGCACGCCTGCGGATTCAGTGGGGTGGTTGGGAGTGAGGAGCTGCTTCCTTGTGTCTACTCCTTCCTTCCCCCTGCCCCTCGCAAAGCATCACTCCTGACTAAAAGTTCAACAGCAAGTTCTGTAAAGTTACACACTGCCTCAAGTGGTTCTGTAGCCGTCTTCTCTTCCTACCATATTTAATGCAGTGACTTCTGAGAAAATATACGAAAGAGTTTTATTTAAATAAATAAGTTCTTGGTAATCCCTGAAGTTCTCTTTGATTCTTCTGGTCTCTGCAGGAATGGCACTAGGCTCTATCTTCCCGTTTTATGCATGAGAGAGTGTATGCAGGGCATACTAAATCACTGTCTAGAAATGCCATGTGATATAGAACATACACAGAGCAAAATTAGGTTATTCAGAGCAGTCAGTTTTGTTTCTCTCCCAGGTTATAAAATATGTATTAAGGGTGGAGCAGGGGAAGGCTCCCACAGTTGGTCATTAGACTTCAAATGTGGATACGATTCTGTGAGTATAAAAAGCAACTACAAATATTCTTTAATGGATATCTGTGAAGTCAGTATCTGTGAAAGCTTCTCTATCCTTACAATTTTCTAGCTAATCCATATACTTTGGGAAGGGGAAACAGGCTGGGAAAAATGTGCGTTCATGAAACTGAGGAATGACCCTAAGCTGCTCTGTATAAAAGGCATCAATTGTTTGCACACCAATTAAAGGCTAAATGGCCTACTTCTTATTAGCAAGGTCTAATTTTGTTTCTAATCAGGAAACTAAATATCAAGGCAGAAAGGTCTTTTCTGATTTTTTTTCCCTTTTTTTCATTGGCTATTATGCAAACATTTCATGTCAATGCACCTATCTAGGAAACAACACATGAATGGAGCAGTTCTGAATCCTTCAGTTGCTGTGGGAGTCGATCTTTTTTACTGCTACCACTGTGATTTAAACATTTTTAAGAATGTAGAAGCTCTTTTAGCAGATGTACCATCTAAGTAAAAAAGCATTCAACATAGCAGCATGAAAGTGCTGCTCTTTACAAGACACCACTGTGTTGTGTTTTACTCCCCAAGTTAAAATCTCACCCTACAGTGCTATCAGCAATGTAACTTTTTTTTCTTCCAAATCAATCAAATGAAGCGTCCTTTAAGAAGAAAAATCAATTTAGCCTATTAATTAGCTGAACTCAGTATAGTGCCTGAAGGCCAGAATGTCATTTCCCATAAGCTTTGCTTTAAATACACAAACTGAATTGGAGTACTCACAGCTTCTCATCAGAAAGGGTTCTTAATATTTCAAAATGGACAAGTAATCTTTATCTTATCTGATACAAAGCTATCTGAATAGTCTAATTAGATATTTTCGGTTGTATTTGTTTTGGTTTGCTTTCTGCCACATGTTAGATGTGAGAACTTCAGTCAACCAATATAGCCAGTGTCTGGGCAAAATGTTACTACAGGAAGCTACCAAAGGTTGTATCCGATAATGCATTATTTTCCCATGGTTTAAGGCTCTTTAGTTTCTCTGATGTCAACAAAAGAGAGAATGAAATTTAGATTACCAACTCATAAATAATGGAAAGCTCAATGAAAAAAGTTACCAGATGAAAGCGGGTGTGTTGTAACTGTTACTGTATATTTATAGCTACCAGTGTTCCTCTGCTGCGCCGTCTCTCAAAGCTGCATGGGGAGAGTAATGCTTAAGAGAAAATCTGCTTTACCGTTATATCATTTTGGTGACAGTAGTGAAATGTATTGCAGTGGATGTTCAGAGTGATTTGTCTCCTGAACCCAGTACGTGGTATGTGGAGTGGGATTTGAATGGCCATCAGGAGTAGAGACAGTAAATCCATCTCAGAGTCAAAGCTCTCTCCAGAAAATCCCAGCTAATACTCAGTATCCTATAGTCCTTGGAGCAGAAGGAGTTCAATTGCTATTCAGAGAGACACTGTAAAGGCTTGTACATCCCTAGTTTCACCACGAGCACAACTCAAAGCTAATGTGGGTCTTGTGCAGAGGCTTGCCAACCTTTCAGTGAGCCATCTGTACTAAACACCATATTGGCAATGGCAGCAGCTCAATAGCACATTGGATTTCTTGTTTGCTGAGCCTGCCAACTAAATGCTGTAGGAAAGGAAACTTTTACATCTTCAACCCTGAGTAAACTGCAACTGCACGCATACAGACCCTGTGTTTTGTGTGTTCTTGTAACTGCTCACTGATGAGCGGCTTCTGAAACTCTTATGAGAATTGAACTATGCTAAGCCAAGCCATACAATGGGCTTAGCGAAGTAGAAGGGTCCCATTCAAACAACAGCAACAAAAAACCCAAAGAAGTCCCAACAAAAATCTTACTTAATGATTCAAATGTTTTATTGGTGAAGCCATGTTACTTTTCTTGTGACTTTGGTATAAATTTTAGGCTGTTTAGGACTTCCAGCTCCAGTGATTAAGCTTAGTTTTTGTTTGTAAGAATTGTATGTTTAAAGTGAAAAACTCTTCCTGTGGACACGTCAGCAGTGTAGTCTTTCATCACTTTCCCTTGTATTGTTTGAAGGATTTCGTTCCCTCACTTGCCCTGATTTGTGTCTGTATTGTACAGTGTACTTTTCCAGAGGTTCACCTGGCTTGCACTGCTTAAAATGAGAAAGAGAGAAAAATAAAACCTCAAAAAGTATTGATCTGTTAAGTGCTTGTTAACCACTGGAGGCACTTCCCTCTAAGAAAAGGCATATGAGGATCATTTACGCAGAGACTGTTTCTACAGCTGCTCTGGCCAGGCGGATGCCAGTGGGGTTCTGCATAGAGCAGTTTGTGGGACTAGGACTGAAGATTCGTGAAAACCATTCAAATATTAAAAGCACATGCAGGAGGAAACCAAAAAAGAAAAATGGAAACCACGGTAATTAAAAAAATGTGGAGTTTGTTCTTGCTTCTTCAACTTACAAGTTTAAAGGAAAAAAAAAAAGCATTTGCAGAAATGTTCTCGGATTTGCCAAACCCAAGAGTTTAAACATCCAGTTGGAAAGACTTAAGAATCGTATTAGTAGTTCTTGTGTTCATAAAAAGCTTTTAAACTTTCTCTGACCTTCCTGGAAGTGCACATATGACAGTTATAGATGGAAAAACTCAACTTGCAGCAGATATGGAATATTCACATGAAGATTCTCCACTTTTCCTTCCTCACCTTTTCAAGGGTCCCCAAAGTGATGGCATCCTTTTGCCTCTTGCCTGTGAGAGCCATTGTTACTGGGCTGACCCTTCTCCCTCCACGTGGTGGGTGAGAAGTAGTTCAGGTTACTGCTACCAAATTCAGTTGTGTCCACTTTGGAAGTGCTCCACGTAGGAAATCTGTCCTGGTTACACAGGAACCATTTACTCGGGTGTCTATTAGGGAAGTAGATCACAGTCCTATCACATTCTGTCAGGGGTTTTTTCCCTCCCCTCAGTCTCATGCTGGGTGATGTAAGCTAGAGCAAAAAAAAAATTAAACTTTTTCATTAAAAAAGAGTGCCTGCATAGAGTGATGATCTGTGGTGGTATAAATGAGAAGTTTGTTTCATGTAGTGTTGAAGTTTCATGATATTTTCACACAGTGATACCATTTTAATTCACTTGTTACTGTACTGGGTTTTTAAAATATGCACAGTAACCTTGAGTTTGTCTCTGAATTTTTTTCAACAAAAATAGCTCATAAAGTCATATAAATTCAATTAAGTTATGAGGTGCTGTGCATCATCTTAATCATTTTCTTGTTCATCTTCCTAGTTCTCAACAAATGTAATGCAAATACAGAGGCTTCACTCAATTTTAAACTAACACATTTTATTCTGTTACTTCTTTGGTTGTGCTGAGGTGCCAGTTCTGAATTATGAGCTAGGAAAAAAGCTTTGCTGTGCCTCTTAACCTTTTCTTTCTGAAAGCTCCAAATGTCACAGTGCTCTAGAGCAGAGGTTCTTGAAATGTGTGAATGGAGGGCACGCATTTTGGATAAAGGGCTGACTCTGCTGTTTCTCAAGCACTAGCTATCCTTATGCCACCTAAGTGGTGTGAGGGGTTGTCATTTTTCCTTTTTTGTGGATGGAGAACCATATGAGAGCACACACCCACAAGCACGAGCTGTCAGCTTTGCTCTTGACTCAGCTGAATGTGCTTTATACCAGCGTCTCCATTTTCTCAGGACAGTAGCAGCAATCCCAAGCAGAGGTCAGGATGGGAAGATATTCAAGGTCTGTGCAGTATTTAAAACATCACCACCAAAAAACCCCTCACATCCCCAAAAGCAAATTAAGTAACTGAGAGAAGGAAATCTGCAGTTCTTGGTTCCTTCTGCCAGAGCAAATTTTGCCTTAAACATTCACTGGATAATGGATCTGAACAGTTTCAGAAAGCAAACACTGTGTTTTTAATGTCTTTGCTTGATTACCCACACATTTGAATTAACCACTCTTGTGCTTGTCCTGATGAGATGCGTGCGTGGGTGCTGAAGGAGCTGGCCAGTATCTTTGCAAGGCCACTCTTAAAATGTTGTGGAGGCTCCAGAGGATGGGAAGAGAGCAAATGTCTCCATTTTTGAGGGGGTAAGAGGGAAGATCTGGAGTGCTACAGGCGGATCAGCCGCATCTTGATCCCTAGGAAGATGATGGAGCAGTTAATTTTGGAAGCCATTCTGAACAGGTGAAGGACAAGAAAGTGATTCGGAGTAATCGACATGGATTTATAAAGGAGAAATTAGGCTTGACCAAGCTGATAGCCTGCCTAGACTGGCATGGTGGATGAGGGGAGAGCAGCGGATGTTGTTTATCTCAACCTTAGCAAAGCTTTTGATGCTGTTTCCCATAACGTTCTCATAGACACTGGTGAAAGTGTGAGTTGGGTAACTAGAGGGTAGAGTGGACTGAAAGCACTGAAACCTGCCTGAACTGCTCAAAACTGCTGAAAGATCAGCAGCACAAAGTTCATCGAGAGACATGTGGGAACATTTCTTGAGCAGAATGGACATGATTATATGATGTTGAAATAGTAATTTAGAATAACCACCTTAAGAATTGTTTGAGTTAGGGTGACCACCTTAAGATGACATCGAGGATGAAGAATGAGGAAGTACAGTGATGCGGCAAGAAAACGACCCGGAAGTAAACCAACCAGAAGCGGAAGTAAACCAACCGGAAGCGGAAGTGGGTGGTGACATGTGTGTAAGATAGTAACCGATTATGTATTCGTTTAGACAATATGGACACATATGTAACTAATAGAGATGCTTATGTAGGATGACTAAGGGATTTCAGACTATAAAAGCACAGCTTCTGATAGAATAAAGGTCTTCACTTTATAACTCTTATAGAGTTGTCTGGAGTCCGTTATGTGTCTCCTCCTCAGAGACAAATCACTACCAGACACTGGGACCAATGCTATTAAACGTCCTTTTTAATGGCCTGGATGGTGGGGTGTGATGCCCACAGCAGATTCACAATTGAGAGTAATGTTTAATACATCAGTTGCTTGTGCTGCCATTTAGACGGACCTTGACAGGCTGAAGAAGTGGGCCAAGGGGAAGTTCAGCAAAGGCAAAGTCCTGCCCTTGGGAGGAATAGCCCTGCACAGCAGTACAACCTGGGGATGGACTGGCTGGACTCGATCCATGAGGAGATACTCAAAGCTTTAATTGAACAGGGCCCTAAGTAACTCAACCAAACTTTGAACTTAGCTCTAACTTTGAAGTTGGCCTTACTTTGATGGGGTGGGAGGGAGGCTGGACCAGATGATCTCCAAGGCTTCCATCCAACCTAAGTTATTTTGTGATTCTCTGATTGTAACACAAATGTTATAAACAGCACTCCTTTTCCCCAGAAAAGCCCTGAGGGGAAATACAGGCAATGGTCTTTCATGTTTGTGTGCTGCAACACAAACTAAATCAAAACACATGTTTCTGTGGCTTATAGTCTAATAAAGATTTTTCCCACGTGTTGAATGTATTCAGACTAAAAATATACAGTTTACTCAAGTGTCATCTTCAATGTTATACAGTTTCTTTACTGCTTTCTATTGTTTGAGCTGTGCCAAATGCTGTTCCAAGTAACTTTTTTCCTTTTTTATGGATGTCTTTTGTTTTTCCCTTGTAAATTGTTCTCTTTGGATGAATTCAGCGTTGAGGATCTCCAGGATACAATCACTTGAGTTGTTATTGCAGTTCCTTTTCAATAGGTACAAAGGCAGTGCTTCCTTTGCTGAAGATGTGGCAAACCAAGCCCTCCTCAGTTTTCTTTGTGACTTAACTTTAATGAGGGAGCAGAGAAGGATTATAAAATTTCTTCTTTGCACTTTTTTTGCCTCTCTCGCTGAAGTTGGGTTGATCCTGCTTTCACCATCTAACCTGTGAAAATTAATTCCAGATAATAAGTTGACATTCAGTTGACTTGAATCTGAAAAAGATGAGAAAAGGCATATTTATTCTCAGGGCAGACTACTTTTAGTATGAAATAGAATTCTTCTCAGTGCCCTATAACATCATTGTTCTCTGAATCCATGAAGTTTTAGGGAGTAATATTAGATTTATTTTCCTGTGTGCAATTCTCATTCTTGGACATTGGAAGTTTTGCAAAGGAAAATTTTGGGAAGCACTGCATTTTTTGAGTCAGAACCAAGCCTGAACTGTTTGTTTTAATCCAGAACAGCCCAGTTCTGACAAACTTTTCGCCAGTTTAGATCAGGATGCCTAGCGATACCTTGAATTTGTGTTGCTCTGTCTGAAGGCTGGATGTAAATGACTAAGACAGAAAGAAGTATTTGAGGTCCTAATTTCATATTGATCTTGGTAGAAAGTTAGGATTCTTAGTGTTTCATTGGACTTAGACCAATATGCTTATTATTTTGTTTTGATGGGAAGTCATATCAAAATTCCTGAGGTGCCTGGAGGAAGGGATTGTAAGGACTTTGTGTAGACTTGCTCTGTTTTATTCTTGAGATAAGAGAAGGGGAGGAAAAAAGGTTTTGGCATGTGGACTCTAGAAGTACTTTACCTGAAATTAGGTCCTGTATGGGTTTAAGGATGGCAGACCAGACTGTATGTACAAACAAAGCTCAATTTTATTATAAGTTATAATAACGTGATTGGGCTAAAGGACATAGATCAGAATATATACTACACCGTGTAAGTGCTATAGCAACTACTTGGTAATTTGCATTTGCTAGATCTAGAACAAGAACTAAAGCAATATTTTAAAGCTAGCTTAATTATTAAATAGGGATTGATGTTACTTACCTTGTCCAGTGACCATGGGTGGTTCCCTTTCTCTCAGCCTCAACTGTTTGAAGGATGTCCCCACTCGATGAGGGGAATGATCAAACTCACCTCATGGGGAAGTGTGAAGGTCCCACCCAGTAAAGAATGGGACAGGGCTTTTGTAGAATAAAACAATTGACTGTCAAGACATTTGTTGCTAAGCCAAACCTCCTCGCTCAGCAATCCTTCTAGCTTAGCAAAATATTTATTGTCTCATAAGAGCACCGCCTCCTTTTTATCAGTCTGCTCGTTTCCTCTCTCTCTGGGTCCGGCTGGTCCAGAGTGTTTTCCAGCACCAAGGCACAGCGTGACCTTCTAGCACATCTGGTAGCTTTCCTTCACCAGAGAGCACACAAAAGGGGAGCAAGTGTCAAGTAACTTTCCCCCCAGAGACAGAGCATCCTGCTACAAATTATCCTAGTAGAGGAGATGAAAGGAGAGTGTTTGGGAAGCAACAGGTACTATTTTTGCCATGAGATGTCACCACGAAGAAACATCAGTTTGCGTAAGGTGTGTTTGGTATTCCCCACACTGTGAATCTCGAGGGTTTTTTTGAGTCGTCCTCTGTTCGTAAGAAAACCAAGCCCCAAGTTTCGCAAATATTAGCTTAGAGATTATCTTTGCCTGTGAAACATTTTGTTTTAATATAAATTCAACCTCATGTGTAACTCTCTGAAGGATCTGCGCCAAAATTTGTTATGTTTGAAGCTAATAGATTCTAACATTTTGGACTGAAAGAAATGTTAAAACTTTTCGCAAACCTAGGAAGCAAGTGATAAAATCAAAGAAAGTACCCACTTTTATTTAAAGGGGATTGAAGTCTGGGTGTTTTCTGTACCTACTCTGACAAGCTAATGATCTGAGGAATGAGCAGGAGACATGCTAAACGTCTCTGCTCACTCATCTCGTTTATTGCATTCATCTGCACTGATGTCACCCTAATGTAACCTGTTCTGGTTGTGGACCTTTTAAGTCAATTAATGCTTTTCTGTTGCTATATAAAAATATTGTTTTAATTTTGACCTCTTGAGACACCATTTTTTAAGATAATATTGAAAAGCCAACACCTTTTACCATTACAGTTGGTATTTATGTTAATTTGAGTTCAGTTTGTTCCCTGAGTTTTCGAGATCAGCTATTTTTAGCCTGGTTTCCCGAGGAACTGAAGTTTATAGGATGGCTGTATCTATCCATCTGTCTTCCACTGAGCTTTTTGAAGCCAGTGATCAGCTATCCCAGTTTGGTGGAGAGAGTGAGGTCTCAGTGCTGCAAAGCTCTGGCAAGTCTCATGAACAGCCTTTGTTTGGTAGAGGAGATGCAGAAGTGACTACCCCATCTAAGGGAAAAGGTGTAAGATAAGCTCAGCAGTTGTGTTGTGTATGGTGTGGGGGGAAACCAGTTGAGCCACTGGTAACTTGGGGTTGCTTCTCATTGAACAGGGTAGTGAGAGAATTTGGGCGAGACCTGAGGTTGCTGTGGCTGGGAGGGAACTGGAAGTATTTGGGTTGTGGGTTATCACAGCTGGGGGGATGCATGGAGTTTATGGACAAGGACCCCATGTTCCCGTGGTGAGGAGAATGAGTATGTAGCAAGAAATCTGTAGGGCATCAGTTTTATTGCTCTGGAAACTGCTTGCCTTGAACAAGGGAAGCAATTGTATGAACACCATTCATATTCTTGGAAGCCTGTAAAAACGTATAGCTTATTCTTTATGTTGGGATAGGGTTCTTGGACGTGGCACGCAGGCTTTTATATGGAGAATTTTCACCTACAAAACAAATGGTCTCAAAGTCCTTTAGAAACAAGCTGGGCTTTGTTTCTCCTCTGCCCCTATATAAATGAAGTTAGGATTTATTTCTCTGTGGGAATCTGAGAAGGAGGGAAGAAATGAGACCCAGAATTTTGTTTATGAATGGTTACGTGGTTTTGGAAACAAGCTTTGAGCTGAGCTCTTAATGTCAGCACTCAAATACACCACGCCTTGTGATGACTCTTTTTTTAAAAAGGTTTCATAGCAAGGGTTGTGCCGATTGAGTTTACTGCCAGAAGACAGTTCTCTGGTTTCGATGATTAAACTTACAGTATTTATGTACTGAAACAAAACGGAGATTTTAATTTTTCAGAAGGACTTTACTTTCTTTTCTGTGGTATTTAAACACTTCTTGAGAAGCTCAGCATCGAGATATTCAATAGCTGTGATACTTGGGGAAGGAAGAACATTTCCTCTATATGGAAAAACAAATTAAGTTCCACACGCTCCTACGAAGGGAGGATTAGTGCTAAGAATTGTCATGTGGCCTCTGCAATTGAGCTCATCGTAAAATACAGGTGGTGAGTTTTGTTGAAATGCCTGTCAGCTGTGATACTCTGCTTCACAAGCTGTGCTACCTGCAAAATCTGTTCGGTTTTAAATCTCCAGAAGCCTTATAAATGAATGCTTATAAACAAAAAGGATGACACAGGACTAGAATGTTGCATTGTATTTTTCTGTCTACTTCTCCTGCGTAAAACACATATACATTTATCTGTCTAATTACAGATAAGCTGGTAGAGAAGCTTTCATGACTGGTGGACACTGTGTTTCAATCTGGTTTGGTGAATTTTGGTTTACTTTACAGAAGTCTTTTATTGGGGTTCAGAAAGCATTGTTTTTGGTTAGAACAAACTAGAAAAGCAAGACAAATCTAGGTTTCAGTTTCTCTTCTTTAAAGCTGATTACTTCTTCAATTTTCAGAATCCAAAGCAAAACCCCTGCTTACAAGCCCTAAGTCGGCTTGTGTATCACTTCCAACTTGAAGAAGGGCTGGATAATTTGTAATGGAAACTTGGAGATCATGCAGTAGTCAGCTGGAATGCAGAAAATGAGGTCATGGTTTTTGACCTACAGTTGATTCTGCATTGCCCTGTAGTATCACCGAAATGCATTAGTAAAATTCAATGGGTGTGTAGTTTCAAGTGTTTGGAGTTTTTAATTCTTTTACTGCCTATTTCTGCAGTCACATTTGGGATATTTTCCCTAATTGACCTTTACGTGTACCTCCCGTACAAACACAGATTCTATAAAATATTAACAAATTAATCTGCTCTACAGATTTGTCATTTGTGAGCTTGTTTAGTGGAAGAGCTTCTCATTTTTGGTAGTGACAGTATGTTAGGAGCTGTGTTTTGATGTGCCAGTTCCTAGAGTCGTTAACTATTCTGTTGTGCCAGCAAAGCTGTTTTGGCAGTGAAGATGATCAGGGTTTAATCCAGCCCAATAATAATGCCAGTATAATTATAATAATAATAATTATAATTTCTTTTTCTTTGTCAGGCTGTTGTTTTAGCTGAATCAATTCCCTGAGTTGCTTTGCCAGCCAGCGAGTTTCTGCCATGTATGTGAAGTTGGTGAGGCTAATCTGCAATGTTGAAACTTGGGAATTAGCAAGAAATGGGCTCCAAGATCCTGGGAGATGTGGGTTTGACCATGTTCTGCTGGGTCTAGAGGTTGTTGCTGACCTGCCTGGGAGAGCAGCAAGGTGAAGGGAGAGAGATGCCGGGTTAAGCAAGAAGAGCTTTGAGACGCTGACCCAGAAAAGGATCTTCCACCCTGGAAGTGGCTGCCTGCTTTTCCAGAGGAAGGGAGGCACAGGTGCTTAATGGTGTAGTTCGGAGTGGGGTTATGCATGGGGTGTTGCAGGGTCAAGCAGTTGTCGTGGTGCTGTGTTTTGTATAGAGCAGCACTTCTGTGTGCTGTGGTCCCCCTCCTGCTGTACTCAGCGAGCTGGCAGGACCCGGTGGGATGAAGGGCCAGCGGCTGCGTGGCGAGGGAAGAGTCCGAGATCCTCACTTTTGCCTTTGCCTTGTGCCACTTTCCTTACCAACAGGTATTTTAAAAATCCATATTGTGTTAATAACAGAATTTCTCCCATCATTTACTTGTGAAAACTCAGTTAACTGAAACTTATATTTAAATGCCTATTTGAGAGTTCATTGGTCAAATTATCAGTGTACCAACTTTATTTTTTAAGGGAAATTGAATATGCTGAACGTATTAGTATTTCCTGGGCTGCTTGATTGCATGTAGAACCTATAAAAACATTTTTCGCATTTTTGTCAGATAAATATTATTACAAGAGGATAAATACAGTTATGTGCAAATGTATTGGCAGTTCCATATAATAATAGATGTGTGTACTGGCTTGCAGGTGCATGGGCAGAAAATTATATTTAAAGAGTATAGTAGCAGTGCTTTTACCACAAAGCTTGATGTCATGTTAGGAGTGTATATAGGCTGTTAACGTTAGCACTTAACACAAAAATGAGCAGAAATAAGGTGACAAGTATGAAAGTTTAATGGTCTTAGCTTGATATTTCCTCGCTAATTGTCTACCATCATTACTTTGCTTCACAAAGGAGCCGTGGGTATTTCCAATATTTGAGATGCATCAAAACCATTGCACTGAATTTCTGTTGATGCGTTTACCTAAACTGTAAGTTGGCCCAGAATTAACATTTGAAGGCTACTCTCAAAGCTTAAAAAAAAAAAGAATAAATCTAGAAGTGAATTGTATTTCTTTATGAAATACACTTCATATATCATACACCTTTCCATGTCTTTCATGGTTGTTTCTGAAGCTGGAAAGGCAGTTAACAGAGAAGTGCAATACAAGCAAGAACTTTTGAAGCTATCAATAGCCACTACTTACATTTAATGTCATTATTCAAATCTTTACCCTCTCTTCTAGGCTTTAAAAAATCCTTCAGATAATCAAAAGCCCAGCTGACAAAATTAATTGTATCTTTTCCATTACAACACTTGCTGCTGCAGGAAGATAAGGAATCAAATATTTCTGGTAATTTTTGAGAGCTAGGTTATTTTTTACTGTATAAAGAGCTATGTATGCTAAGGTGATTGTAATAAAAATTAAAATTTAATCAAAATAAATGAGAGTATGTAATAAGAATCAAAATTTAATCAAAATAAATGAGAGCATAACGTAGTTGTGTTAAGGTGCCTGAGAAGAAATCTGTGCTCTCTCGGTGCCCAAGCTTGGTAGAGCGTAGCTGGCTGGGAGGTGACTAAAGACTTTGCTGTCCTCTGCCGGGTCACACAAGAGGCTGGGCATTGAAATGGATTGACTGTTGATAGGATTTGCCATACTGGATCATGCTTTCAACTGCCTATTACAGGCAGGCAGAACTGGACACAAAGGCTGCACTGAAGTATAGGTTAGCTTATATATAGTACAATAGTTAAGAATAGCCTCTCTTTCATGAGAAGTACAGTGACAGTGCATTGCTTTTATTGTTGTCTGCAACAAGGATCTGTTCAGTTCAAGATTTGTATTGGGTTGTTTCACAAGTATTTCCCAGGTATTTCTGAAAATTAAGAATAGAATCACCATAAATGTGAAGGCTGAATAGATACATTTTCAGTGTTTGAAGTTTATTCTTTTGCATTGGAGAGTAGATGAGGTATATGGAAAGGAGAAAATAATGGCACATTGTATTGTTTTCTGAACAAAAACCTTGCTGCTCCTTAGTTCTTCCTCTTGGAGAGAATTTAAATTGCTGGTTAGATCTTTAAAGGCTGACAGAATGCATTCAAAGTTTTTCAAACTATTTTTGGATTAGCTTTCAAAAAAAAAAAAAATCCAGGACGTGACACTTCCACAGAGTTTAGGGATGACAGACTTCATTTCTTTCCACTACCTTACATTGTTGGTCAGCTCCATCCAGTTCAGTAATTCAAAGCAAATCAGCATGGTGAAGCAAGCTGGAGATTACAGAGCAGTGGGAGAGCAGGTTGTTGCGGTAACAACCGTGAGGTTTTGAACTGGAGGGTTATATCCGTGCTGCCAGTGTTGTCAGCATTTTGGGGCTCCCTGCAATGATGACAAGAAGTCCTTTACAAATGACAGCTCTTCTGCATGGAGTGTTTCTCTCTTTTCTGTCCATGCACGCAGAGGCACCACCACCGTGTGCTGGGTGCGGTTTTCATGTACCTCAGATTTCTTCTGTCTTCTGACAGATGTTCAGTGGCCAAATTCAGATGCGCTTTTCAAAACAGTCACTAGTCCAAAGTAATTTGATGGTGATCCAGATGTGTTCTAACTCCTGAGACTCAGAGCAAGAACCTAAGCTAAAGACGCAGGAGCAAGTGGCCACCAGTAGAAATGGACACGCCTTGTCAGCTCCAGCACTGGAATCCAGCGATTTCATCCCAGTGTCATCAGTGGCCACTGACACCTGGAAGAGCTGCAGAGACACAGGGCTGCATCCTGGCCCTGATCTGGTGAGGCACTCCAACCCTACAGCTCTTAACTGGGAGATACTTCTGGCTGGAAACAGCTGGAGTGATGGCAATGACAAAGAAAAGACTTTTCTGACAACTCACTTAAACACCCAGCACATTTGAGGAGCGTAAGACAGTATGTTTTGTGTGCTAGATAAGAAATAGCGATCTGAGAGGCCAAAACGTGTGTGATCTGCTTAAATGAGCACTCCAGTCCATGCAGGATCTAACCAGATAATGAGATAATAGGCTTCCAGCAGTTGCTTTTGTTATACCTAGTCACGAAAGAGTAAAGGCTGACCTATAGCATAACAGGAAGTGATATAGAAATAAGCAGAATATAGAGATAAAATCAAAGTGCCTAGGTTGTCATTGAAAGGAAAGGATTACTTACAACAACCCTAAATGCCTTGGTTACTCAGCAGTGTTCATGTTTGCATGGGACTTATTTCACCGGAGGACAGGGTGACAAAACTGAGCAAATTGCTCTAAATCAGACAATGTTTGAAGGCCAGATTTCTAAGGACATTACAACTCATGCCTGACAAGGAAAAAGACATCTCTTGTCCTAAACATTAGTGTTGGTGTGAGGAGTTTTTTGTTTGTTTGTTTTTAGGAGAACCAAATGTTAGCAGTGTAGATGAGAGAGCAAGTCATCAGTAACTCCCTTCTGTGTCTGCTGCCTTTGTCTGTCTCTCTGCCACCTTTCTGCATCTGCTGCCTTGTCTTACAAAACATTTCATTTTCAGAGACTGGACAAAAAGTAAAAATAAAGTAAGCAGATTCTGTTACCTGTTCACCATCTTTTTCCCCCCCCAGACCTTCTTACAGGCTTTCTTTAGTCTCATTATCACCATTTTGCTTATCTTACCCATTTATTAGCTTTTCTTTCTTTCCATTCAAAACTCATACGCACAACACAGTCTCTCCGCAGGGCCCTTATTCTGTCTATATTTAAATCTCTGTTGACTCAGTTCGTTGAAAGTGAATCTTCAAATAATATGTACCTTGCCAGTTTGTTCCATTTCCCTTACATTCTTTATGCTTCTTTGTCTAGCTTTAAGTTTTGCCTTATTCTAAGGCTATAGGTCTCATCTTGAAAAGCCAGAAAGACTTTTGCATGTGTTGTTAGACTGAATGAACTGATAGCTTAATACTGAAACACTGTTGAGGCAAATAGGAGCATGACTGAGTTGTTGCCTGCTGAAGAAAAAAGAATGGCAATGGTGCTCCGAGACAAAGCTGTTTGGGTTACCATGATAATTTTTCTAGCACGTAGTGTTGGTTGAATAGATCTACCAGCTGCAGACACCGTAAATGAGACCCAAGATCATGCCCGCTTGGTTGGATGGTTTCAGGGAGGAGGATGAAATTTGCAGTGACACTTGTGCATGTATTAGAGCAAAGCTCTGGTCTGTGAAAGAAGTGGAGGAATCTGCTCTGTGGTGAAAGCGTAGAGAAAGATGGGGAAGTTACAATTGTCACAGTCTGTGAATTGTCCCAGGTATAGGATTCTACACGTGCATTTGCCTGAGATTATTACAAACGACAAACAAACAAAACACCCACCTTTTTTAATAGCAATAATTTGTTATTTTGAAGTGACTAATGTCACTGGAGAGCTGCAAGGTGTGTTCTGTCCCTGGCTTCCTTTTCAGATCCAGGGTGGTATTTTGAAGTTTGTGTCTTTGTTAGCTCCTGCTTTGTGTCCATCATCTCCCAGCTCCCTACAGCTGCTACCAGGTCCGACCCTTGCTGTCCTCTGGGCAGTTTCTCTTTTGATGGGCTGCATCTTGTCCAGCCGGATCGTACAACCTCAGGAAATCATCCATCCACGTCTGTTTGCCCTGTAAATGTTCACAGTGCTTTGCTGGGCTGAGCACAGGAGGCAACTTTCATCCTCTGCAGCCTTCATCCTTTGAAAACTGCTAATTCCGAGTAGACTGGCCCTGCTTACCTGCTGTCTCCTGCTCAGGTCACGGCTCTTGGTTATTTAGATTTGACTTAACGTCTGCCTGACTGAGCTGTGGCTTCATCTCTCCACTTGAGGTTTCCTTTGGAAGCTCTGCTCGATGCAAGTAAGATATACTGCACGTTTGCTAAGAGGACTCTCTTGCTGTCTGCACGGTGTGTGTTATAGCTCCTCAGGGATCCAGCTACAATAGTTAAGTATTACAGCAGTGACTTACTGCGTCCTGATGTTATGTATAGATCACTTAATTGCATTTGAATGCCTGATGTTTACAGGCTTAAGAGACATCTCTCTTTTGCAAAACCACCAGGCGGAAAGAGGTATTTTCAAATTAAAGCCCCAGTTAGATTTTAAAAAACCTTTATTGGAACACACACACTGTTGGATAAGTATCATTTGTTTCAGATGTTACAGCACATACTAAAGCCTTTCTCAAGAGCTGTATGAAAAGATGATACTTCGTTCTGATCTGAATTTGGATCACTTGGAGAAACATTTTTTGCATGAAATGAAGAATTGTTCTGCATCAACAAGAGAAATGAATTAAGAGGAGAAGTTCTTTTTTCAGTCGCTCTTAATCCTTTACACAAGAAGAAGCATTTATTTCAGTACAAAAGTATAAGATGTGTGCAGTAGATTATGTGAGTTTTGTTGTTGTTTATCCATGAAAAAGGACTTGAGGGGAGAAATGTGATAGTGAATGCTTGTTGGTGAGATCCTTTTCTGTTGGAGAAGTGAGGCACAGCCTAAAGTAAAAATGGTATTTTCTTGTACTTGTGAATTTGGGTTTTTTTCAGTGGTTAGTAACAAAAATGTCTTTTTAAACATGAAAGAATTTTAATTAAACTTACAGCAGCAGGTTGTAGTAGGCGGGAATGTGACTGCTGGTTTAAGTGCTATGGTGTGATAAAAAAACACACCTCAAAATTGGAGAACTGTTTTCTCTCAAGCACAATAAAAGTAGATTTGCTAGTAATATGGGCAAAACTCTCACAAGTTTGGCTGAAGCAAAAACTAGTGTTGATCTTAGTGTAAAGATACAGCAGTGTTTCAGGCGTTCCAGGCAGGATTAATTAATTCCCACTTAGAAGCAAATGTAAGGTTTGGAGGGGGGTTGGAAGGAGATGTATATAAATAATTGCCTCCCAGTCTGGTATTTCCTCTTGGTTCATGGCCAACTGGAGGAGTGGATGTCTTGAGACAGGACAGCGGTTGTTAGTTTTTCTCATCATTAACAGTCAAGAAAGTTTGTCCTTTGACTTGCTGTTAACTGGAAAAAGATGTGGGATGGTTAAAAATTGAGCTGTCCACGGGTACGTTCTGTTTATGCACAGACCGCATCTTTTAAAGGCATTATCTTAAATTAGTCATTAAAAATTGTTGCCTTTGACAGGAAGGAGGCGTATTTCATCTACAGTGTTTCCTTACATATGCAAGACCTGGTTTACTACATATTTAAATAACTATGTAGTATAGTCTTGATATCACGGACTTTCTTCAGCGCTGGTGTGCTGCACGTGCTGATGCATAAACGCAGCCATGGTAGGAGCTCTGTAAAATGCAGAGGCCTCTGGTGTTAGGGACAGGTGTTGGTGAATCAGGGCCTGGGCAACAGGTTGTCTGTTACAAACACAAATTACTTTTAATTTAAAAACAAAACAAAACAAAACAAACCCCAAAAAATCCAAACAGTAAAACTGTTTTCACCATTTTCTTTTGGTGCAAATCGGAGAAATCCTGGCCTCGGTTTACTGTGGGCTACAGGGGTGGCTGTGTCTGGCCTGCGTGACCCCAAGTAGCATCTTGAGCCTTGACTGTGTTCTCTGTGCTGGGAAGTCTCTCATAGCTCTTCCTCCCTGCCTGGGCCTGGCCTCGGCCCCTGCACCCTCTCCCCCTGGTAGCCCCGGCAGGCCCAGCAAGGCAAGGGTGCTTGCTTTCTGCCTGCGTGCCAGGGCCCTGAGGGCACTGCCAGGCCTGGCTGTCCCTGCCCATGGCCCAGGACCCCAAGTCAGCCCTCCTGCCATCAGACCCTGCCCTAGCAATGTCCCAGCAGGGCTGATCTCCCACTCCCCACAGTCTGAGCTGGGCCCATGTCCTCACCCAGCCTTGGCTGGATCTGCCCCAGTGCCCACTGGCTTCCCTGCTGCTGGCTGGGGTGGTGGGACAGGCCTTGGCTGCCCGACCCTGCCCTGCCACCCCGTGGTGAGCCCCCATTGCTCCTGGTGCCTCAACCCACAGAGGGCTGCCGGGCAGCACTGCTCTTTGGCACTGTGATATGTCTTCAGACAAGTCTGCTAATGTTTGTTGCAGCCAGTAGAGTAAGAAGGGGTTTGTAAGCAAAATGCAGCACAAAGCCTAGGGGTACACTCTGCTTTTCTGTACACTGCCCCTGCCCAGGCTTGTCCACAGCTTGCAGGGAGGCAGGGGACAGTGAAGGTGGCTGCTCCTTGGTGTGCCCTCTCCAGCCTCACCACTGACTTCTCCCAGGCATTTCTCACTGCTGGATCTCTCAAGTGCTGATGAAGGAGCTGTTATCATTTTCTTTCTTTAATGCACAGCGGGAGTAGGAGGGATTGAGGTTGTTTTCTGTTGTCACATAATGCTTTCAGTGCCAGGAGCCCTGCTCCAGCTCCCTTTAATTACTCTGAGTCAGTGTCTGACTTTCTCCTGAGCCATTTCTGTTTAATCCTCCCCCTTAACCTTCAGTAAAAAGTTGTCTTTCTCCTCCACTACTCGCCTCCCCCACACCCTTTAAATGAATACTCATTCACTGGCTTTCCATCCCTAGCAGAACAAAGAGAAGTTTAAGAGACTTAATTACTGAAGATGTGCTGCAGTAAATACAGAGACCATTGATAGCAGAATTAAACTTTGGTGAGTAATAAACTCGCATTCCATGTGTGGAAAAATTAATTCTGCGCAGATCTCAAATAAAGCCAATTAAAATAAATCAGTGACTTCCATGAGCACTACTGTCTGCTGCTAATCAAAGCTGTTATGTTAGGAAAAGCTCTGCGCTCATTAAGCAAGTTACTTCCTACATGGCAAGACACTTGTATCTTCAATAAACTACTTATTCATATTCCTTGCTCCATTTTCTGTTGCCAGAACTCAGTGGCTTCTGTGTAAGAAAAAATATAACGTGCCACATTACTGTTTATTTCAATATTGTTGTGTGACATAACCCAAAACAAGTAATGAACAAGAGGTATGATGAGTGACCACCTCTTTGCAAACCTATCTTCCCCATTATTCAGTCTATGGGAATAGGAATAATGAACATTTTGGCTACAAATAATGTGCTTACTCGTTAAATTGCCATGAGAAAAGACCCTCTATATATTGCCGTCTGCCTTATGCCTCCCTGTAGGGCATAATGTGTGCATAAGATCTCCTAGATAAGGAACACACACTTTGTTGTGCATAAGATTTATGTAGTAAATTTCATCTATGCCTGGAATCCGTCTGTGTTTAATAATTATAATTATTAGGCTATGTGAGCCATAGCTGCCATTCCCACAGGCAGCAGTCCCTCACCCTCGTCTTCACATCCCCGCAGTAGCAGCATCCCTTTAGCAGCAAGCTCAAATTTCCAGGTTTCTTCAGCTCATCATGTTCTTTCTATCCCATCTTTGCTTTCCCCTCCTGTCAGTGATCCTGGCTCTGCCCTGTCCACTGTCTGCTGTTAGCTCTCAGCCTAGACATGGGTGGTATACTGCAGTTTGCCAGTACTGCATTGCAAATTGTTTTCCTTGGTGTGTTTTCTATTGCTTCCAGGACCCAGCTATCAATGCACTGGATAAGCAGCAGTTCTTTTTCAGGTTATACTTGAGGTGTCATAAATATTTTGCAAGTTGTTTTCAGCTCAGGTTAGATTTCCTTCAAAGATATTATATGCTTTTAAAATGTAATTTACAAACAGAAGGTCCTAAATAATTTCCAGAGTTCTTCCTTCAAAGGCAAGCTCACCAAAAGTTGTTTAAGCTTTTGGTTTTCTCCTGAAATTGGAGCCCTTGGGTACTACAAACTTGTCTTGATGGGTGTGTGTCAAGGTATTCTGACAAGGAAAACGTCAAGGAAGATACATGCCATTCAAAAGTGTTTGTATTTGAGACAAGTACTGAAGAAACAGTTTTCTGAAGCCTACAGAAAAAGTCATGAATGGTGCTGCATAAAAAAGGAAAGGACGACTGTAGAAGTGATTTACCTCTGTATGCAGTAAGTGCTAACCAGCTTCCCCATCCTTCAGGTTTCTAATTGAGTTGAAAAATTAGCAGTACTGTGAAATCAGAGGGATAGTGGGTGGCATCCTCACTGGTGCTCATTTACTTGTTGGAATAAGGGCTTGCAGCTACTTCAAGCTTTCAAGGCCATACTTGGTGTTGATAAACAAAATTTTTTGGACGTCGGAGAGTGTCAGCAACCTGTGCTCCATGAGCATGGCCAAATCCAGAAGTATTCAGTATTTCTCTCACTTTCTCCTGAACGTTTGCTGCGCATGTGGAATGCAAATCAAGCCTCTTGAGAATGAGCCAACCTGACTCTGTAAACCTGATGAGTGGATCCAGTCTCCACTTCTCCCAGACCTCTGGCTCCTGGCCCCTGTAGTGGCTGGCTGTGTAGTCAGTGTGTCTTTGCAGTGGGACACAGTGTCCTTCGGTGGAGCCTATCTCGAGACCCAAGAGGTAATTTTAGCTCAGACAATGAACTCTTAGGTTGCCAATCTGATAACAGCCATCCTGGTTTACGGAGATCACTATCTGTTTTATGCTTTGTGCACTGTCAATCTTTTTTGTGTTAAAAATCAAATACTGTTTATATAAAGAAACAAAGTGGAAAAAATAGTTTCGTTCCTGTTGAGAACTTGTCATCTATGTTACTAAATGTCGTATGTTTTTCCTGCCTGTGATAATTTTTTTTGCTCTGTGAACTTGCGGGGGAAGCGCTGTGCAGCATCTCGTGGGGAGGAAGCTGCTCGCTCGCCGCCCTGACCTCGGAGCATCTCCTGGCAGCCAGTCCTCAGCCCGCTTCCTACGGCTTTTCCCACTGCAGAGCTCTTCCTTTGGGGACCAATCACTCTGGCCTGATGCGGCTTCTGCCTCGGGATGCACAAAGTCTCTGCATAGCCCGGGAGGTTTTTAGAAGCTGTTTGCCAAGCAGCATCAGTGTAGCGGCTTCTCTCCTTTGATGTGGGTTGCTGAGGATGAGTTCCCAACCACAGGGATGCAGCCTCGGGCGGTCTTGCCACCCACCTGTAGCTGGGTGTTTGGTGTTACCACAAGCTGCTGTGAGCCAGCCAGCCATCCCTCCCACATCAGCTCCAGCTCAGAGTGGAGAAACACTGGTGGTGCAAGCAGGGAAGAGCAAGGACTAATCCAGAGAGGTACCCGTGGGGTCAGGGGTCCCTCCAGGGGACCCCACCAGGGGTCCCTGGGTGCCTTTACCAGGTTCTAGGCTGAAGTCTTACCAAACTCAAATTCTCTTAATCCTGCAGCCCATGCTACTGTATCTATAAGGCATTAATTGCCTATTCATGAGAATAAGAGCCTCCAAAATCCTGTTTGTACATTTGAAATCACTCCCACCCATTAGTATCGAGATACTCATGTCCACCTCCAGGTACTCCGAGGTGTAGCCAGAGGCTGTTTCTGCTTGTGCTGCAGAAACAACTGGTGAGCAGGAGCTGTCTCATGCTTTTGCACCATCATTTAGTAATTAAAGGCTAATCTTACAGCTGCCTTAAATGGCAAAATGGAAGCTAACTGCCATCTTCAGACTTTTTATTTTTGAATTAAATAAATTGCAGTGCAGCACGCCATGATAATCGCCTTTTCAAGTATGTTCTTTGCTGTTTGACTGCTTAGTATGTATCCCATAGTCTTACTACATGTTGATCCACTGACAGCTTTAGATCTTTATAGGAAACATGAGAATCTTTTGCTAGTGTGAAGCAAGGGCATCTCTGTTACAGGCTTGGCAATTTGGAGTCTCAAATTGCATTCCTATCAGTAAGAGCACAATATTCCTTCATGCCCTTAATGAAGAGGAAATGAAATCTAAAAGTCTTTACATTTCAAATATTGAAAGATGCTAAAGGCCCACTGTGAATTGTCTCAGGAAAAAAAAAAGGCATCCAGTCCTTTTTTCATATAACTGAGCGTAATTATTTAGATATCTAAACCCATTCCTTGTTGGACAAAGACTGCAGGGTTGAGCTTTGAAAGTCTGCAGCAGTATATAGGCGTGATGTGATAAAATCAAGACAAAGAGCACCTCACACTGCCTTTTTCTTTCCTTTTTTGGGGGGAGTTCTGTGTCGCTCAGGCAGCACTTGATGTTTGGTGCGGTCTGTTCCTCACCCCTCCACGCCAAGAATAAATTGTCAGAGATTTCTCAGCCTTCTGAAGGCGCTTGATCTCACAACAGTATGTGGTTTTTCATTATTTTCTTCAGTAGTCTTAAGAAGGTCTGCAGGAGAGGTGGATTTACTGTAATGGCGGCTAAGTAGTTTAACTTAATCCTGAATAAACAAACAGATGCTCTCACCAAGGACCTGGCATCTGGGGCTGTCAACATTTATTACTGCAAGGCTCAGAAGAGATAAAATTATCGTTAGCCTTCACAGAAAGACCATGGATACATTTTGAAAGGAATGTACTTCAAACCACAAGCTAGCCCCTCAGAGAAACTAGTTGAGGTATTTAGATGCCTGTATTAATAATGACACAAACAAAATGCTGCTTTCCTTACCTGATTTGTGCTTCAAAGCTGGCATTTTACATGTCTGTGGTTCTTCCCTGAGGGCTGAAGCTGAAATAGGTGCATGTTTACAGTTGTGTGTATGTGCATTTACAGTTGTGTATTTGTGCTTCCTACTATGAGTTTATGCTCAAAGTTTTCTCTATGGCTTGTCCTGGTTTCTTCTAAAAAATCTCCCTTAAGGAAACTGAATGTCATTTAGTAATTAACCGAGGTTTGGTAGGGAGCAACCATATGGCATCATGCTGCTGTTGATAACCAGGCTGGGGTGCAGTGCCCATGGGCTGCCAGGGTCAGAGGACGGCATTGGGTTTCTTTATTACATATGCCTATGTAAAATACCAGGGTCTAGGATTATTCAAGCTTTCAGGCCATCAGTTTTAAACTTGTGTCTGTGAAAAACCCTAAATCCACAACTACACGCTGTGTTTAATGCAATAAGGTGGTGGATTTGTTTTCCCTGTGACCATTGTTCTTGTCAATAGTTTAAACAGCTTCAAACCCAGATTTCATCCCAAAAAAGGGGATTTTAGCAAAATTTTAATAAGTATTTGAAAATAAATTTGCAATAAAAATAACAGGTCTAAAATTGACTCTTAAGTATCTCTCTGAGGGGGAACATCCTATTAAAAAAATCATATATATATGTCTCAAAGCAGTGCTGTCCTCCTGAAAGGTTGGAGAGTCATTTGTGATATATTCAAACTGTGACTTCCAGTGAACTTTCCCAATAATGTATTGGCTGAATGGGTTTTGGAAGGGTCAAGTTATCTACAGGAGGGAAGGGTGACTTTCTGGTCAAGCTTATCATGAACAACTATGCTTGATAGACTGGAAAGTGTTTTTATTAAGAATTCTTCACCAAGATTGAGCATTGGGTTTTTGAGAGAGTATCTGTAGCGGGAGTCTGAGTACTTGAAAGTGGATTGAGCTCAAAAATGTCTCACTGCATCTGTGGGCTTTGGTTCTTGCTTTCCTATGAAATTGAAATTAAAATTTGTTACTGAATGATTTCTTTCAAAGAGTGACTGTAGCACACAGATTTGGCATTGAGCAGGTCAGAATGATTTGGATAAAACACACTTGGAAATGGTGTGAAATTTCCTCCCGACATTTTCTGAGAGCTCTCCAGTCTGCATCGCCTCTGTTTTCTTCTTGCTCGCACTTGGCAGAACCTTATGCTAGAGGTAGTTGAATTTAAAGTCAATAGGCTAGATTATGTCCCGAGGACTTGACCCACAGGAATTGTGGTGGGTTGCTGAGCAACCTTGAAGGACTCCCAAGGAATGAGCTGTGCTTATGGAGCCACAATTTACTCATTTTTTTTTCAAGGGTTTTAGCTATTTGTTGCCAGTAAACTGCTTCTACTTAGCTTTTTTTTCCAGTACTTGCTCAATTCTAAACTTTAGCTGATCCCCAGCTACTTGTCCTAGAAGGAGCAAGCGGGGGGCCTGTCCCCCAGTCCCCACATGCTGGTGTTCCAGCAAGGAGCAGAAAGGGGCTACTTACAGCTCCTGGTCAGAAGCCCACCATGTCAAAATCAGTCTGGAAAGGATTGAGTTGCTTATTAGTTCGTTAGTAAAAAGAACTATCACAGTCCAGGTTAACATTTTGGTAAAAGCCAGGTTTTTTTCTTTTGCGTGTCTACCAAGGCAAGCAAATTTCAGTTTTACTTTGAGCACATTATTTGCATGAAGTTCGTATTCCGTGGTTCTTTGTGTTATGAGCAGAAAAAAGAGTCAGTTCTTCCAAGGACAGATTTACCACTGAGCTTTGTGAGGAAAATAATTATTTTCAGCATAAAGTGACTTTTTATTTCAGATCCGCGTGTCTGCAGGGAGAGTGGAGCTATTCCAAGGTAGTTTCTTTTTCAATACCTCTCCCCATTAATTTCTC
The DNA here is from genome assembly GCF_000695765.1 of Mesitornis unicolor. NCBI lineage: Eukaryota > Metazoa > Chordata > Aves > Mesitornithiformes > Mesitornithidae > Mesitornis > Mesitornis unicolor. Next base: position 88,464 of record NW_010201217.1, read on the forward strand.
CATATAAAGAGGGCATCCGTTCTGGCGTTCTTCAGGATCTGTGCCACCGCCAGTTAAACTGGACACTCATCTTGTCATGGGAACAGTAGACATGGCTAACCAGCTCCACAATTAGACATGGTATGTTACAGTACAAAGTTATGGGCATTTGTCTACAGGCACAAATCAGTATCATAAATAGCTTACAGGAAAATATTTTTATTTCCACAAATAGTAAGCAGAGATTTTTTAGGCTTTCTTCTTGGACTGAACTGCGAGGCAGAGAAATCGTTTGGGCCTTAAACACTTTAAAATAATGTTGCAACAAACCCATGATGCTGTTAATATCTGTGGGGGAAACCAAACCTCTGTAATATTCATGTTCTTACTTTTTAACGTGAGTTATATCTGTTAGGACCTGCAAGTAGTGACTGCTGTGAAGCTGCTTTTTCATTCTGTTTGTGCACAGCATTTCATGTCTCTTGTCTCTGCGTAAGCTGCATCAACTTGCAAGAGGTTTGTAGCTTGTCAGAGAAGGCTTTCAGAATAGCTGATTTGATGACGAGTATGAAATTTGCACCTGCAAAAGGTAAAGTCGCTCCTTTGATGTCTTCCCCATGAGAAGCAGCACCACTGAACTGCTCCAGCTGAGACTTAGTAGTGTTGGGGACCATCTGTCGCTATGTGAATTTTACTTAACAGCACACTTCCTGTAGGTATTAGTTAAGTCACCTGTTGGGAAGGTGCAGAAGCAATCTCAGGAAGAGCCTTTCCCACAGAAAAGGTTTGAAATGTATAAATGTTCAGGCAGCTTTTTGTTTAGTGATGGTAGACTTACATAAATTATTGCTCAGTCTGCTTGCTTTTTCTTTGCAAACATTTTTATGTTTCTTGACTTTGATAAAGGGGAAGCTAATAGACAACACAATGAAATGAAATGATGGAAAAGATAGAAAAGGGCATTTTAGGCCCTTGACAGTAGCAGATTAATCTCCTTGGCAGGGCAGAGATAAGGACTGCAAAAGCACAAATAATAGAAATGAGCTGTAATTAGGCAGCTCCCTTGATGGAGGACTTGGGGTTTCTGCCTCTGCACAGGCCTCTGGAGGCTGAGCATGTGAGGGCTGTTGTTGGCTGCTCTGATCTCCCACTGTGTTTTCTGTCCTACAGGCTGCTGCAATCCTGGTCAGCAGCTGGCTGTTAATCATTACGGACTCTTATCAGGTTTGGGTTTGGGAATCTGTCAATAATCAAACCGGGTTTATCTTTAGCTTTGTCTCCCAGTTGGTCATCCTTGCTGTCACATAGAAGGTGCAGAGTCGTTGGCCCAGTGTTTCGCAGCAACCGGCTGTTTCCACGGATGTCTGCTATATAGTGCTTAAGCAGGGGGGTTGGTAAATGTCTTTTTAAATCAGTGCAGTATGCGACTGTATGTGTACCTGTGTAGCGGGAGGAGGGCAAGAGATGACAGTTCATTGCTTAACTTGAAAATCTGTTTACTTAGTCAATCCTAGTATTAGTACACTTCAGGCAAATAGGGGAAAAAATCCAACCAACTCTGCAGGCTTTTTACTGCTGTGTTGCTTCTGTGCTAGGTTACCCTCACCATTTACAGTCTGCAGAAAACAAAAAGCCAACATGGCATGGTGCAGAATCATGGTTGATAGTCAGATGAGCAGAAGCTGCAAGCATGGTTCTTCCATCCTGACACCCAATGTGCTCCGTGGATCCATCACCAGGAAAAGGCCCGGCAGGTCTTGCGAGGCTGTATCCTAGAACTAGAGAGTCACGGAATAGTTTGGGTTGGGAAGGACCTGTAAAGATCATCTAGTCCAACCCTCCTTGCAATGAGCAGGGAGTCTGCATTTGGCATTAGAGAAATACCACTGGAATGTTGTGGCTGGATTTGGGGTGCAGCACTGACAAGGATAGCTGGTTAATTTGCAGGCATTTCAGAAAAATTTTCACTGTGGAAAACAGGAGGTCATCTAGGAGACATAGCTCGAAGTGAAGTTTGGGTTGTGGTAACAGAGGAAACACCACAGCGTGAAGCATTTTACTGCAGTGAAGGAGGGAAAGTGCTGGCGTGCAGCTGAAGTACAAGCAGCAGGTGCACCTGTTCTAAATGCTGCCCAGGGATTACTCAACAGCAAGATCAGAGGTAGAAATGAGGGGTTTAGACACCTGTAGAAAGAAGCTGGAATTTGATGTTATTTCAGCATCCATGACAATTTCTCCTTCAACTTGTTGGGAATCTGTTCTGTCTCTCTGAAACGAACCAGACCTTTCCAACCAGTGTCAGTTCATCAGAAGTTCACAGTTGCATCCGTGAATTCTCTTCCATCTTTGCTTGGCGGAACTACTCGGGGTTGTCTGGCTTCTGCAAGCTTAAAATAATTAATGGGTTTCATGCATCCAAGACTTCAGTCAAGCTGCGAGTCACTGATTTGTGATACCGCCAGATACTGAAGTGTGAATCCATCTGCTCACCATGCAGAGGATAAATAAAGGAAAGTACTAAGGTAAGGTGAAAGCTTGGCAGCTGAAGAATACTGGCAGCTGAAGCCTCCTTGGTGATATTTCTTCTCATGTGTATTCGTCCATGTACGTCGGTCCTTTGTACCAGCCCTTTCTTGTCAGGCTTTGAACATTTCAGAGAAGATAAACTGGAGGAGAAAAATAAGTACAAATGTAGTACTTTTACCAAAAAATCAGAATGCTGTGAAAGTAGCTGAATTAACACAGTTTGCAGAAGGATATTGATTATTGTTGGCCATATTGGCTGGAAGCAGATGGTGATTGTCCCCCTGAAGTCTGCTTCTGGCCGTTGGTTTTGGAGATCTTTCTTGGTGGCCGAGTTATTTTTTCGGCAAAAAATGATGTGGTAAACTGCTCTCTCCTATTCACAATACCGTGTGCGTATAAGCATAGTGTCAAATCACACCTTGCTGTGATTTTTTTGGTTTCGTGGCAGTCTCTTAAGGCCCATGCAGCTTGTTAACAAAAGGGAAAAATTACATAAAGTAGTAAGGGCACTTAAATCTGAGGGGCAGCATATGTTTTGGTGCAGCCTTTCTGAATTTCTTTCTGATTCAGGTAGTTTCCAAATTGCTTGACACTAAATTGCTGACATTTTTTCTTCTGTTTAACTTTTTCTACATTGCCGGGGAGATAGGGAGAAGGCTGTATTTTACTGGCGCCTCCCCCGTGACTTTTTGCCACAGAAGCATTTTTTGAGTTACATATATTGTTCTTCCACTGTCTGAGATGTAAATGCATTAGGCTATCTGTGCACATGTCCAGGTTAAGAGCGCCTCTGAAGCAGGACGGGATGCCTCTGTTCTGGTACACTGATTTTAAAGCTGTTGTCAAGGAGGATTTCAAGGGCTTGTTCACCTTCATCATTCTTAAACCTCTCTGAATATGGAGATGTTAACTCTAGAGGAAAACTTTTACTCTATTAGAATGACAGATATCTTTCTATCTTGCATTGCTTTTTTGTGGCTCCTATTTATCTGGCAATATTTTAGGAATTCTACTTTTTTCACTCATTACTTGTAACTAGCGTGTTGTAAGCTCAAGCCAATCTTAATGCAAACTAACGTTCCATGTATAGGTGAGTCCTTTCCTTAAACTTCTAAGCTGCATGAAATCCACATATGAATGACACAATTATGTTCCACTAATTGTATCAGTAAATATGAAAATAAATAGGGTAATTTAGTTATCTCTGTGGTAAGTCTTGGTCAACGGTGTGACTGTTTAAGTATGACCAACTTAACCCATTGCGTCCTGTTATTGCAGTCGTAATCGTGAATAGCCTTTGTGATTTCTCTGTGATTGTTAGATATGGTAAAGAAATTGAAGGGTTTGTCATTTGTTATCACTATATTTTGCAGTACAATAGCATACACACTAGTGGAGTAAGGAGTAGAAAGGCAGGTTTTAATTAAAATTCTCCCTGCTACACCAGGAAAAATTGCACCAGTGATAGTTTAGCATCTGGTCCAGAAGAGACTTCGTGTGAAAACAAGTACATCAGAAAGCAGTGCTGGCTTACCTAGAAGTGCTCTGAGAGACATAATTCATCCAAAAAAGCCCTAGTCCGAGTTCGATACCATTATACAAGCTCTGTGCAGTATAATCGACATTGATGGGCATTTATGTGCCAGTATTGCTGGATGTGAGATGAAAAATGCTTGTGTGTGCAGTGCACCTAGTGACTGGGAAAAGGCAGCCTTGTAGCCAGCTTTATATATGCTGGAAAAGTGCAGTCTTACAACTGCTGAAAGGGCTTATTCAAGCAGCTGTAGAAGTGAACTAAGCCAGCAGGATATAACTTTCATGGTAGTTCGTGTTTCAAGCTGAGAAAACTTGTAGAGCTCATTTAAAGACAAATTCCTGAACACTGCTCTAGGCCCCAAAAATTTAGCGTAAGGACCAGCCTTTCTATTCAGTAAAACCTTTCCACCTTGACCAGAATACCTTCAGAATTGACTTTGCTACT
>NW_010201217.1:92980-106535 GCF_000695765.1 Mesitornis unicolor
CTTTTCTATTTTTATTAAAAACAGACAAGCGTAAGTCCAACAGAGGGAGGTACATGGGTGACTCTGTAGGTGCTACGAGGCACATTATGGCAACCAGGCTTTTGATTTGGAAAGTAGTCAGATGTTTATAGGTTTGGGTAAGAGTAAAGCCCTGGAAATTAGGAAGAGAATGAATTTTTAATGTAATAATGGACTACAATTAGCATACACCTAGTGTAAGACATAATCATGATTTTATAATTATTATTTGCTGATGTACAAAGTAGCAAAGGAAGAAGAAAGTGTGGTGTTTTGAATCGTACAGCTTTATCCTGGAATTCCCCCTTTGTCTCTTGTACATATTGGCAACATTGCCTTTCCTTACCAACTTGCACATTAAGCCCTCTGACCTCAGTGCTACAGATTAGCCACCACTTGAGACACTGGAAAAACACAGAGGCAAAAGAAAACAGAAGAATCTGCTGTTTTCACAGTGAGAGTTGTGGTGCATGTAGGATGTCTGTCACTGTTTAACGCTTTCTGCATTACTGTAGGGATAGTCATCGTGATGGGAACAAGAGTGTGTTTGTGCCGCAGCCGACAGTAGCCCAGTCAGATGTGCAAATAGTGGTAGCAGGGAGCTCCATGTAAAGGGATTTATCCTCCTCAGCAGCGTCCATCAGCCCACAGCTCTGTGTTCTCAGTGGTACATACCTTCTGAGACCCTCGTTAGCTGGAGTATTGTGTAGGTGTCACATTGACATCTCTTTTATCTTGAATTGACAATGACTAAAGTCACTGTCTCCCAGTCATACAGGAAAATAGAAAGGCAATTAACTCCAGTGATAAGTTTAGTGGTTGACTCATAACAGGGTCCCTAATCCTGAAAAGTTAGTGTAGCTCCTACCTATTTAGTTCATGTAATAAGCTGCATTAACTTCTCTTATCTTTTATGTGAACAGGCCACTGGTAGTCTCAAATGCTGTGTATAGTACTGGCAGGTCAGACTGAGAAGTTCTTTGCCCTTTTGGTAATGATTTAATTTTGATATTAATGAATTTAGATGTGGTCACTAGTCCCCACAAGGATTTTGACTACATGAACTACTCATCTCGGGAGTATGCTTCCCTGAAAAGCTCGCTTTCCATGCAGTCCTCCTTGTGTTTGTCTTCACCTTTCCTATGCGCCGCTTTGTACAGAGCGTGAATAGCACCTTTGCTCCTGCGAGGCTGGGAGAAGGAAACAGCACCTTGCACAAATAACATGCTGAGGTCAGATAGCACTAAGAAAATGAAGCCAGTTTGTTTTTCGAATGATGGTTGCCCAGATTGGTGGACCTAAGCAGTAAAATGAATATAACCGCTTGTCCTGGGTGTTCTTTCCCCAGCTTAGGTAAGTATCTGTAGCTCTCATTGCCATCACTGCCAATTGATGCTGATATTCACAGAATCACAGAATCACTCAGTTGGAAAAGACCTCTGAGATCCATGTCCAACCGTTCCTGTCTACCCCCTAAACCATATCCCTAAGTACCTCGTCTACCCGCTCTTTAAATACATCCAGGGATGGTGACTCCACCACCTCCCTGGGCAGCCTGTTCCAGCCTGTGACAACCCTCTCCGTAAAGAACTTCCTCCTTATCTCTAACCTGAACCTCCCTTGGCACAGCTTGGTGCCATTTCCCCTTGTTCTATCCCCCATCACCTGGGAGAAGAGACCAGCACCCACCTCTCTACAACCCCCCTTTAGGTAGTTGTAGGTGGTGATGAGGTCTCCCCTGAGCCTTCTCTTCTCCAGGCTAAACAACCCTAGTTCCAATCTCACGTAAATTTTGAATTCCAACCTAAGACACCTTCATCTGAAATTTTGTCTGAGTTGCTCTGATTTCACAGCATCCTCCCTTGCTTGCACTTTCTTTGTAGGAGATATTTCTGCAAAACAGGTGAACTTTCTATACTGAAAATTGAGATTTTTTTTTTTCCCTGCAGTGCACTGTTGAAATTTTCTTTTGTTCCCTGTAACAATGGCAATGGAAGATAGAGGCACTGTACTTTCAATTTTTACAAGCAGGCAGTAATGCCATTGCTCAGGGGCATGTTGTGAAAAGCTTAGCACATCCTTGTTCATTGCTTGGAATTTTGCATTCCTCCAGAAGAAAGACATTCGCTCCAAGTGTAAGCTTTGGTCTGGAGTTTAAATAGAGCACAGATATTCAGAAGGATGTTTCTCTTCTCATGCCCTCCTACCCTCGAGCAATCCTCTTGGATGGTGTTGCTTTCCAGATGTTTTTATGAGAAGCAGAGGGGAATCACTGAGGTTTGCACAATGGGAGATAACTTGAGGGGTTTTTTTCCATTAGCTCTGCCAGGCAACCTGAAGTGTGAGATCGCAACGAGTTTGATTTCCTTCAAAACTGGGATGAAGGAGAGGGGACAAATGTCCTGTCAATAACAGAAATTCTTGATGATGCCGGCTTGTTGTGTAAGTTTTTTTGATTACTGCTGTTCTTCATGCAAACCATAACCGCTGGTGTAAAGGTGAAGACTGTAAGGAATGTGAGATCTGTAGACTCTGCATAGGGCATTTCACATTCCGGGTTTGCAACCGGATTTCAATGTACAGCTAAATATAAATGTGAAGATCCAGTTATGCGAGTCCTGAGCCTCTAAGGCATGAATCGAAACGCAGCAGTTGAGTGTCGGGCTGCAAGCCTCACAAGTTGTTCTGCCATCTCTGAGGTCTCTGAAGGCAGGGGTGGAATACTAACGATGGGACTGGGACAAATCTCTTCAGAGTCGAGGTGTTTTTGGGTTCCCTTTCTGGCAATTTCACTCTTTGAAAAGCTGGACCCTTTCCTTTAGGAATTCAGGACATACCTGATTGTCAGAAAAGGTCTGCTAAAATAAAACTCCCGCTGTCTGGTTTGTTCCTCAGCGGTTTGGAGAGGTGTAATGGAGAACCTGCTGACCTGCACCATCCTGGCTCCTTCGTTTTGCTGTCTCATGAGCTTGTACAGAGACTGGATCGTTTCTTTGCTAGTTCTGAGTTTTTCTCTGAATTGCTAAGATCATTGAAGAAGTATTCTGCAACATCAGGATCTGAGTTGTTCCACAACAAACTCATATGTTTTTGGCACCTTTTATAGCACAGAAAGGTGTGCCAACCACCCTCCAAAACAGATAAGGTAATGTAAAACTTTGCAGTCTGACTTTAACCATGGTTAAAGTAGGTCAGATATAAAATGTGTATACAGAACAGAGGGGAAAGGCTCTGACTTAATGGTGTAAATTTTTAGCTCATTAAGAAATTAAAAGTACGTATCTTTGACTCTTTTTGTATGGATACTGTGGTAAAATGGTCATTCCAGAGACTTAGGCAAGGTAGGCACAGTCTACATGAAGAAGAGTCAAAAAAAGTAAAGCAGAAGTTGAGAGAGATGAGCATATAGGATGTTGGAGATAGAATTAATAACAGACCCATGTCACTAATAAGGTACATAATTTGTTTTTGACCCATAGGAGCTTCAGCAGAGAAACTTCATAGTTTCTAAAGAGCTTTCAAGATTTCCCTTCATTTCCACAAGAACTTGCAGTTTACAGCAGCGTGTTGGAAATGTGGAGGATCTTTTTTGTGTGGCACTTCACTCTATGTTCCCAGAACACCTTTCCTGCAAATGAGTTCTGCAGTGAGTTTAGGATTGGTTTTCCTTTTGTCATGTCCAAGGTTTAAGTACTAATTATTCCTACTTAAGTATTTTCCAAATGAAGTAGTAACATAAATCAGAGGAATGCTTCTTCCTGTGGATCTGACCCTGAAAGGTGTTATGCACCGTTCATTTCTACTGACTCCAAATGGGAGCAGAGAGAGCACAGGATCTTGCCAATTCCAGCCTTTAAATTGCAAATGAATGTAGTGCTTTTGATGTTGAACACTCAGGGATACCCTTCTTTTTATAGAGTTGCTAATTACTTGTTTCATTAGAAGTAGTACTGCGTTGCTGTGAATGCAAGTTAAGCCTTCCTTTCAAACTTGCTGCTGGACTTCCCAGAAGCACAGTACCTGATGTCAGACACTGGCTTATTTTACACCCAACTCATGTCATGGATAACCTGATGAATTTATGATTTCAAAAAGGCTCCCCACCCTTCTATAAATTGTATTTGGCAGAACAGCTCTAAAGCCACGGTATACATACTTAACATACTGCAACTCGGATTTATGAGGTTTCAGAGAGTGGAACTGTTAGATACTGAGAGATTTGGAAGATACTGGTGAAATGCCATCTTCCTCCCCTTCTTGTAGGCTTCTGATAAATTTGAAGCTCTACTCCCCTCTAGCTGCTGTTGTGTCTCTGTTCCCTTCTTGTTGATGGGGGCAGCTGGACTTTGGTTTTCTCCTCACTTGCATGCTAGGTAGCAGTGTCCTGCCACCTACTGTGGCTGCTCTTACTTCAGCCACATGGCTCTCAGTGTTAAGTAGACATAATTCCCAACTGGTTTGTTTGACCAAGTGGTTTGATGGTGTAACAGCAGCTGTGCTACTACTCAGTATTTTGAGAATTCCATACTTAGCTCCTTAACGAAACTTAAACTAAGCCTCAAAGCATTCAGTTTGCCTCAGACTCTGGAATATGGTGTTGGTATATGCTTGGTTGGGTATCTGTGAAAGTATTTTTGCAGCCATGAGAAGCCAAGAGAAATCCTGGGTTCTGTAGAAATGAGTGTATTAGATCCATGCAGACAGCATGCCAAGGCTCTCAGGTGCTCCTGGTGAGTTGAATTTCCATGCACCTTGAGTGGTTTTTGTCAGAGCAATGCCAGCACGGTCTGCAACAGTAAAATCTGATCATGCAAACACTGTTCAGCAGAAAATAACTGGTAGTACAGGTAATCTCACGTAGTTGGCATTTGGGTCATTTCTGCTCTGCTGCACATTTACAAGTGATTTTTACCATCTCTTACATTGTTTTAAGTGAAAGGCAGAACTTTGATATGAGCTCAGCCACTGGATCAGTTCATACAGTTGGTTGTGATTTATTTTCTGCTAGCTCAGCTGCTTACTTCCATTTCAGTCACAAATAAAATGTGCTTAGAATAAGTCAAAAGATTACTCTATCAAAGGTTCATATGTGGCTGTAAGTTTACAACAGTGAATAAAGGCTACACTTTGGTAATACCATGAAAGTTACAGACCAGTAAGCAAGCATATCAGAGTGGGTCAGAATTTATCGAGTAGTTTCTAGATTCCTCTGCTGCTAAAAATTGCCCAAGGACCTAAGGAAAGCTCCACAGATTAAGGGTAAATGTGAGTCTGTTTGTCACATGGTCATTAGGTGGAATATGACTCATATTCCTACCATCCCCCAGTGCAGTAGTTGCCTGCTAAGTTTAAAAGAATATCGAGCTAATTACTCTTTGGATTTGCATTCTTGGTGGAAGATTCAAGACATGATATGTATGTGTGTGTATTGTAAACACCGTCTAAGTTTTCTCTCTCCATCTCACATTTTTGATCCCTCTAGATTAATGGCAACACAGCATGAAAAAATCTGGACGCTCTCTCTCTCTCTCTCCCGTGTTGACATCTCAGTGGGGTTTATAAAGGCTGCCCCTGCTCTGTACTTGCTTAAAACCTTCCAAAATTACTTTGTTGTCGTACAGCATCACAGCTGCATGGTTATGACGTTGTACCAATGGTTGGAGTGGTACAGCTGATAAACCTTTTAAGTTTGAAAGCATCTTCCTCATTGCTGGTAGGCTAGACAATTACATTTGCAAGAAGAAATTTTGGGGGTCACAGAGATGTCTGCTGGAGAAAACTGGGGCACCTGGGGTAGCTTGTGGACCCCAATCCCTGTTCGGGAGAGGAGATGAAGGAGTCCCTGTGCCTCCAGTGCTGCAGGCCACGTGGGGGTTTGCACAAACAGGTGAACATACCTCCTGTTCGAGGGAGTGGAAATGCTGCCCCAGGGACTGCATGATTTCAGGCGAGCACCATGGTTCAGCACGCCAGCTCTGCCCTTGTGAGCCCAGAGGAAAGATTCGGGATGTGCCAGGATCCCTCTCCCCTGGAGATGGGGAGCACAAACAGCCTCGCTCCTGCATTGCTGGTGGGTGAGTCATGCCTTAGAATAGCTGGCATTTTTTATACTGTTGCAGCCCTGAGTTTCCAAAAGGTGATGGGCGTAAAGTCTCAGGCACGGTTCTGCTGGGCTTTGGTGCCTCTCAACAGCGTGCAACCCTGGTATGTTGTCTTGTTGCACATGGGCTAAACTGTGATATTAAATCAAAAACAGTGTGCTTATGGTGGTCTGCAAAAAGACCTTGTAAGAGGGGCTTTTTTTGTTTGAGATCTGAGACTGTGACTTGAGAGACCCTTTGCTTTGCTGTGCTCATGAAAACTGAGCAAGGGGGCATTTCCCCTGATGTTTGCACCCCTCCCAGGCCTGCCAGCATCACTGCCGCTGCTGTTGTAGCCACCTCACCAATGGGGAAGCCATGGCTTGCTTTCCCCTCATCCTCCCGAACTGTATCCCTTGCTCTAATTAAGAAAAAAAACCCCGAAACACCTCTTCCTTCTACAGATCATGCCTCTGGATGAAAGTGTGCCATGTAAATTCAAGCAAGTGACGGTTGCTTGCAACTGATGCAGTGTTTGGCACTGCAGCCTGAGCTACTGTTGTTCCCTCGTGGGTTTTTTTCCCCTCTTTCTCCCCTTCATTTACACGGGACAATTACCAGTGTGCTCATTCTGTAAATTGGTTGCAGTTCCTATCGATCAGAGAATTGATCCAGCTAAAAACCTAATTTCTCCCAGCTTTTCCTGCCTCTGAGGTCCCTTTTGGTTAGGGACCCCAGCACATCGAACGGCTCCATGGGTGGAGGTGCCGGCAGCAGGAGCAGCCAGGGTGAGCCCACTCCTTCCCACGGGAGGTCAGAGTGGGCTTTGGTCTGCTCTGTTTGTGAGCCTTGGCCCAGGGAGGATGGTGATGGGCCATGCAAGCACGTGAGGGGAGAGATTGATTTTTGTCACCAGTGAAAGCATATGGGTGACTGCATCCAGAGTGGGTCAGATCACATGGTTTTATATTCTTAATGAAAGGTTTCTTGTGGTGACCTCTACTGCTAATTAATGCGGAAAAGTAAACTGAAGTGGCCCAACTATTTTAGTACTTCACTGGTAATTGATGCTGCTGGTCAGAGCAAAAAGCAAACGAAGCCTTTGTCAATTTTATTTCATGTTTACCTGGAGGACGTAAGTGTTTGCTGAACTGCCCTGAGCCTGGCAGAACAGGAATGGGATGCGGAAAACATTCTCCTCATAGCATAACTGCTTCAAATGCTTGTGGTAGAAGGAAAGAGCTACACTGCCCCTTGCAAAGGGCCTGGCTTTAATCAGCAGGGTTGTTTTTATTTCACCTTTTCCCAGCACTATGTACCTTGTTTTAATATTCCACCCACCACCCCTTCACACCAGCTGCTTTTGTTGCTTTTGAGGGACACGAACAATCTTGCCACCTTTTCCACTTCTGTTTTGAAGTTGCTCCCTCTGCCCCTGCTCACCTCCAAGCTCGGGGTTTGTAAAGGAGTTGGTGTGTGTGATTGCTGTGGAACACCTTTTTGATGAGAGGTTCTTGTTCTGCGTATTCAAACTGCGCAGAAGGAGTAATTACTTAATTATATCTTGGTGACATGGTCTGCAAATCATGTTTTACCCTGAGAGATTTCCTTTTGGTCTCGCAGATACCTCAGCTCTTGGATAAGAACCAAATTTCTCTGTTCTTTCTCGGGGATATTTTACTTGGTCCTTTCTAGGCTCCGTGTTATGAAAGTAAGTTGTGGAGTTGAGATAGGATGCTCTTTGATACCTGGAGTTTTCTCTTCCTTTGGAACTATGTAGCTTTGCATATTTAAAACCTAACTGCAGTGAAAGGCTGTTATATGTATGGCAGCTTCGGCAACTGTAACTAAAAATTGCAAGTTCACATTCTCTTAAGCTGCTTCTTATTTTTCTTAGTATGGCTTTGTGAGTGAACTTTGTTCTTCAAAGAGCTAAGCACTTTGCAGAGTCTATATAAGTCCAGTTTAAAAAAAAAATACATTATTACTGACTATGCTGGACAGGGAAAAAAAGAACAGTAATTTTAAAGACTGCACTGTTTTTCCCAGTTCAGCAGCCAAAACACCTTCTCAGTTTGTACAGAGGGTAGATTGGATGTAAAAGATGTGAAGGAGGTGATATGTATGGATTCCTATACCACCTCTCCCAGGGATGCTTTCTGAGTATTAGTGAATTGTAAGCAAACAATGGTTTCAGATGAGACAATGGGGAGAATGCCACCCCTTCACAATGCTTCATCTGCCTCCCAGATTCTCCTTTCATTCCGCCTGCATTTCTGCCAGGACCACTGACCTTTCTGCTTTAGTGGCGCCTCTGCGTTCCCTGCTGGAAAAGTTCTGATTTGTGTGAAAAGAGAAGTCACAAGCTCTTGGCTGATAGCATAAGGGGAAATTTAATTGATGTGCGTATTCTCCTTCAGTTGCCCTTGGGAAGTTTACATGTGGTGAATCGTTAAAATAACCTGCTCTGCTTTTACAGAGTTTGTTTGCATTTGTTGTCACTATTAGACAACAAAAATCATCTATAGTGATAACAGAATTCATTTGGTTTTGACATGGTGCTCAGTTTGAATTGCTTTTTCAATTCAAAATAAAGCTGTTTTCAGTTTCCCATTCTGGCTTTTCTCTTTTTTTTTTTTTTGTCTAAAACTGCAGGGGATCAAATCAATGCACTTGAATTTCAGGTTTTGTACAGATTATCCTCAAACAGACACCTACTTTTCTAGTCTGGAGAAATCTGTGTGACTCAGTGTTTCCTTGATGGGCCCGTGTATTCTTTTTCGTGCTGAGAGAAAAGACTTTTGGAAATACGATGATTTTATTCTCTGTTGATAAATTTGCAGTATTATCTTTATTGCCCTAAAAATAGCAATACTTGGCCATCTTACATTTTTAATAGCAGTTCCATTCTAAACTATTGATACTTATTCTCATCTCCTTCAGTTCAACCTTACAGCCTTTATTTTGCAGCTTTTGCTGTGCAGGTGGACTACGTGGCTTGTGAATGTCTGGGTGATCACTTCCTCTGGAGGTCTTCCTTGGGTTGTAACCTTTGGGGTTTTTTTTCACACTGCCAAGCTAATTTAGTAGCTCCTTGCAGTTTCCTTTAAAGACTTCTGGGTACATAAGAGATACCGGCCTTTGGCAGGGCCTGCTGTTTGCTAACAATATAGTTCTTAAAAATCCAGGGGAAGAGGGAGATTTTGCTTCATAAACTGTCGGTGTGTTCAAGCAATTGATTTTCCATGGAAGTGGGGTGAGGGAGGAGTATCTGTGATAAGCATCTCTCAGATGTTTATTCAGCAGCTGATCTTGCCTGGGTGAATAGACCAAGAAATGGAGCTGAGCATCCCTTGAAATGCCTCTGGTGGTGCAAGTGCCATCATGTTCAGAAGTGAAGGTCACGGTGATCTGGTAATACTCTGCTATGGCTTAAAACCACAGTGTACCACGCACATGAATATGGATGAGTGGATCCAGACACATATCAGAAGAAAGGGCAGCCAAAAGTTTTCGATCACTCTTGTTCTCCAGTTTCTGGATCCTTGGAAAATCCCAGATCCTCTCCTTAACGCCTGAACAATAACAACACATCCCTTTTTTTCTTCCCATTCCCCAGTTCTTATGGATGGATGATTGTAATGACACAGTGACTTACTGACAGTGAAATTCACCACAGGTGAGTGCAGTCAAAGGGAAGTCGCTGTGCTTTTCTTTCCAAGGAGACATAAGCAGCACTTTGAAGTTGGAGTTTGGAGTGGGAGTCGGTATTTATTAACAGGAGTGCAGGTTGTTCGCTTCATGGATGTGCTCCCCTCCCCACGAAGCCCTGGGCATGGTGAGGGCTGTGAGGTGCCAGATCAGCTGTGACAGCGCTGCTAATCACACACGGCCCCGGGTGAGCGTGTATAGATTGCCGCTGTAAAGCGCTCTCAGAAATCCTTTTAACTGGATGATGGCCCTTCGTTTTGGTTTATGACATTTGTTCAGGCAGGTCAGTCACTGTGTATTGATTCGATGACATTTCTGCTCTCGGAGGTGTCCTAACAGAAATAAGGCTGTTTGCTGAGTCGTCTTGAGAAGCCATGGGCACTTGGCAGAAAGCCCAACCTGTGAGTTTTTTGTTTTTTTTCCCCAATAGGATTTTAACTGAATCACTTCCCTTTGTGCCAGTTGCTCTTTCTCAAATATGGAGGCAAGGAGCATCCTAATGGAGAGTAGCCAGCATGAGTGTAAGTCAGGACAAATGTTTTAAATTCAGTGGAATTTATTACCTTTGCACTAAAGTAGACCCATTCTTTATTTTTCTTTCCTTTTTTGGAGGTTTCATTAGTACTTTCTGTAAATAGTAGTCAAAACTTGTATCCCTTATGGAGCACTTATGTAGACAGTATCACACTGCAATCTCCACTTACATTGCAAGATGTAGATGTGTCTAGAATAACTTGACATACGTCTTCTGTTCCCCTGAGGGTTTTAGATTTGGGAGGAAGGATTTTGATTATTTTTTTTTCCTATTTTCAATGGAAAATTTTCCATGGAACATTTCCCGTGTTCAAGTGATGGAGCCTTCCAGATTAACTGTTACAGTTCTTTTACTTACATAGTAGTGCAAAATTTGCATTGAAATCTTCTGTGTGTGCATTTCTCTCATCAGTTCTCTTTACACTGTGGTACAGAAACAATCCTAGAAGTCTTTTACAGCACTAAAATTATCTACTACTCTGGGGGAGTAATTATCTACTACTTGCACGGGTTTATTTAGAGAAATCTGCATTTCCAGTATGATGGGATACTCCGAGATTGCAAGAGCCTAGCAACAGGATGGTTGTATGCAACCACTACAACTGATATAAACAGCTTTGTTCCATTGTTTTGTTTTCCCACCATCCTCTTTAAGAAACGGAAGAACATTACTGTGCTCCATAAGGCTACAGGAGGTCGCCAGGTATCTTTCAAAAACCCAAAACCACCATCAGAATTAAAGCCTGGACACTTTACTGCAGGCAGTTAATCATTCTGGGTGTGGTGGAAATATCGAGAAATAAGGCATTTGTCTGGATGACAACATAAGCCGTGGTTTCAGTTGAAGTAATTGTGTGGTGAACTTTTATATATGTTACACGGCGTGCCTGACTAAAACAGTGGTGCCAAGCGTCTTTTTGCCAGGAGAGTTCATCCAGACAGCAGCTTGTTTTCCTCTGCCCTCTTCTCATAGAATCACAAAATGGTTTGGGTTGGAAGAGTCCTTAAAGCTCATCCAGTCCAACCCCCTGCTGTGGGCAGGGACACCTCCCACCAGACCAGGCTGCTCAAAGCCTTGTCCAACCAGGTCGACAACTGCTTGGATCTGTGCAGGGATGGAGCTGTGGCACTATGAATTTCTGCAGGCTTTTCCCTGGGCTTTTTCCCCAAGAAGTCCTGGGATGGGACCATCTCTGCCATGGGGCACAGCAGGGATGCTTGCATGAGTTTGATGGTTTGTGATAGGGATGGCCACATGTGGATCAGGCAACAAGCACCTCACCAGTCATGCCATAAAATGGGCAAAAGCCACAGCAGCTCGCCTGGCTCACCGCAAGAAGTGCTTTCAGGTCTTTGCCATAGCTGGTGTCCCTGCTCTCTTTATTTTCCTGTTGGAGAGAGACTGGTTTTCATAGAAAAACGTTTTGATATTTTTAACTTCTGTTGCTGAGGTGAGCCCAGAGCTCAAGAGCGATGTTTAAAGCCCGGAATGGATCGATGACGATCTTGGGGCATCTGATAAATTCTTATTTAGGTCAGGCCTCCTTGGGACAACCTGTGGAGAGCAGTATGGTAGATCCTGTGGCAGCTCTAACACAGTCTAGCTCCCTGAATGGAATAAGCCAATTCTCTGTAATTGGCCTACTTTAAGATTTTTTTTTCTGATAAACGTGACAGCAGACAGCTGATTATTTTTTTTAAACAGGTAGAGAGCTCTCATGCTGAATCGATGCTTTCCTCTTATTTAGCAAGATAAAGAGTACCTGTTGCACACAGTTATCCTTTTTGCTGGCTTGCAGGCACTGTAAGGACATTGTAGGAACAAGGGGTGCTTTGAAATGCAGCCTGATCCCTAAGTGTGGTTCTGCCTCTTCCAGCCTGAGCACTGCAGAAACTGAGCTAGGCTGGGATGTTCCAATAGGCAATTTGCAATAGGCAAATGTTGCAGTAAAGCAATATGACCACCGCCTCTGCCACTAGATTACCTCCTTGCTGCCCATTGTCCTTAGACTTACGGATTTTCAAGAGCTTGAGCTAGGTTTCATAGATCCAAGCATCAGAGAGAAATAAACACATTTGCTGTAAAAGTCGAGGGCACCCTCTCTCTTCCTGTCAGGAACAGCCTGAGCCGGTCATGAGCACAGAGCCACTATTGTTCTGCCCTGGAAGATTGTGCTAAAGGCTTTGAAGCAGCGTTTGCATGTAGGTGTCAGTTTTCTAAGCAGGTTTTTTTTCTCCTTTCCTTGTTCAAAAAAAAAAAAAAGGGAAAACGAAATAAAGAGCCCTGCCACCCTCCCCTCCCAGCCTTTTCTTGGCAGTGGCTGTTTGACTTGGTAATTGTTGATTTTATGATGTGTTGTTTAGGTTTCCCAGTTTTTCTTTGGCCTGGCTATTTAACTTCTTTTCCTTGTTGGATCAAACTCAGTGTATGGTCAGTGAGTTAGTGCAGGAATGTTGCCATTACAGATAATGGAGATTCATAATGATGTATTACGCAGTATATTTTGTGGGGTATTATAGGTGATACACGATAAATTATTGTGCATGTCCAGCACTTACATTTTAAAATTCCTTTGTGAAATCAAAAGATTAATCAAACGGCTGCAGTATAAAATGTGGGCAGGAGCTGAAGAGCTGTAATGTACTGTACTGCTGTGGGGTCTCAGTTGCGCTGCACAGCTCCTGGGCTGCTTGAGCCCAGCTCAGGTGAACAGAGTTCATCAAAATTTGAATCTAGTAAGGTGTCACTCTGAAAAGTGTTTTTAAAAACACCTGTAATAATGGTTTTTGACCTAGAGACTCAATTCAGATTGAATTGTGTTGGAAAGTTTCATGGCTGGTGCAGTTAAAGTAGGATAACCAATAATCTCCCTTCCTGAGGGACTTTTCCCAGTCTGCTGACCTGCACCTGACTGGTCTTGTATGGAGAATAGCAAACAGGGAAAGTCCTAGAACAGGTTCAACCAGTGCTTGAGGAGAGCTAGAGAAGAAATTCTCTTCTGCTTCACCATGTGACAGGTCCCTGTTCCCTCTTATCTTAATGTAAGATCCTACCCAAAGTGGACAAAAATCTGTTTACAGATGAAGAACATGAAGGTCAGTCAGGAGTGGGTGGGGGCAGTATAGAAAAGAGCCTGGTATGCCATGCTTTATTACTCTTATCCCTTTCTGAAGGCAAATCTAGAGTGAATTAGAGCAAATGTGGAAAGAGT
>NW_010201217.1:106566-127606 GCF_000695765.1 Mesitornis unicolor
CCTTTATTTCTTCAGAGAGCCTGTGGGGAACATGGGGTGATTGAGCACTGGTGGAGAGAAACTCCTTAGCAAGTACGTGCAAGTCATAGGCCATGTGAGATAGACTCCCTGTGGTCTATTCAAGGACATGATATTGCTATATTCAAACATCAGAAAACAAGCTTTAAAATGTAAAAAGTGGGAAAAGTAATTCCGCTTTTATTTATGTTTTGGAGATTTTTAGATTTTGTGTGGATTGGGCTTTTAGTCTTTCACATGAAACTGTGAAAGCTAGGCTGTGCTAGGCTGTTCTTTTTCTGAATGAAATATCAATGCATTGGACACATGATTCCAGATTCTGGAGTTTTAGGAAAATCACCAGGACACGTGTTTAAAAGACAGAGAGTTGGCAGAGTGGGATAGGGCTCACCAGAGGGGATCCCTGTAGTGATTCCTTGAAGTGAGGAGGAAAGACTTCTTTTGTTTCCTCTGTTACTTCCTTGGATGGTGGTTAAATATGAATTTACTCCTCTGTTTTCATAGATCTCCTGGTATTTTTCAAGCAATGGAACTATGGCCGAAGTGTGGGGGAGAGGGGAGAGGTGAGAGAGTCTCATTTGGTGGATCTGCATGGGAGACCCTCTTGGAACACGTAGAAAGGGGCAGAAGCCACGGTGTTGGTAGGAGCACGCAGTCTGTGGTAAAACAGACAGGAGCGGGGGAGGAAAGAAGTAATGCAAAATACAGAAATATTTTCAGAAATATGGTACAGAAGCTGGAAAGAAAGTGTAGTAAAACCAGGAAGGAAAAAAGTTGCAACAAAATTAAGTGATACTGTGTTTTAAAATTATAAGTCATAAGGAGTTCAATGAATTGCAACTTGCAAAACTGCTTTTGGGGTGGGAAAAGAAAGGGTTGTAGTGCTACATGCTTTTAATTCCCCATAGTAGGAATAATACTCAGCTGAGAAAGTAAAATCTGTGAAACCTCATTTTATGGTTAATAAATACATTTCTCTGAGATGCTGATGAGGGGTGTTGAATTAACAGCATTGGAAATGAGGCCATTCACCGCCTTCAAATGTAAAGGGATTTTTTTTGTTCTCAGATAAATAATTCAGTAACTTCTTGTGAGCTTTAGCGAGCAAGCACTAGCGTGGCAAAGTTAGGTTCTTTATCATCTCTTTTGATCTCTGCTAACTTGCTGTTGTGAGAAGTTCACTTGTCCTTGAGCTGGAGCTGCTGCACACTGGTCACAGCACACAAGTGTAGAGTGTTTATTTAACTGGGACTGCGCTGCCTCTGAGCCAGCCAGCTGAAAGGGGACAGGGAAATAATACAGTAATAGAATCACAGAATGTATTGGGCTGGAAGGGACCTTTAAAGCTTAACTGGTCCACCCCCCTGCAGTGAGCAGGGACAGTGTCACCAGATCAGGTTGCTCAGAGCCCCATCAAATCTGACCTTGAATATCTCCAGGGATGGGGCCTCAACCACCTCTCTGGACAACCTGCTCCAGTGATCTATCACCCTCATATTGAAGAACTTTTTTCTAGTATCCAATCTAAATCTACCCTTTTCTAGTTTAAAACCATTACCCCTCATCCTATCGCTACATGCCCTGGTGAACAGCTCTTCCCCAGATTTCTTACAGGCAGCTTTCAGGTATTGGAAGGTCGCTATAAGGTCCCCCTGGAGCCTTCTCTTCTCCAGGCTGAACAACCCCAACTCTCTCAGCCTGTCTTTGTAGGAGAGGTGCTCCAGCCCTTGGATCATCTTTGTGGCCCTCCTCTGGACCTGCTCCAGCACTTCAATGTCCTTTTGTGCTGGGGACTCCAAAGCAGGATGCAGTACTGCAGGTGAGGTCTCACCAGAGCAGAGTAGAGGGGCAGAATCACCTCCCTCGCCCTGCTGGCCACACTTCTTGTGATGCAGGCAGGATGTGCTTGGCCTTCTGGGCTGCAGACGCACATTGGTGGCTCATGTCCAGCTTCTCATCCACCAGTACCCCCAAGTCTTTTTCCTCAGAGCTGCTTTCCAGCACATCATCTCCTAGCTTGTATTGGTAACGAGGAGTGTTCCGACCCAGGTGCAGGACCCTGCACTTGGCCTTGTTGAATCTCATGAGGTTCATAAGGTATGCTTTACCAAAGGGGGATGCAAAGGTTTCAGCTGGGGTGGAAGATCTGGTGCTTTGTCTCTGCTATTTCAGAAGAGCTGAAGGTGTCAAGGAGCAAAGGAAAATGCTGATTTACCTGTTTTGAAAGAGTAGTACAGAACCCAACAGAAAAAAAAGAAAAGGGTGCAAATCTGGGGTATGTGTACCTTCTTTTGCCTGGTCAGAGCCCAGAGAAATGTGGTGTGGAGAATGGCAAGTGCCTGCCCCCAACTGGGAAGGTGGAACTGGGCTTGGTAGTTGTCCCCCAATATCTTGATTAAGAGGAAAAATGTGGTAGTTGCTAGGCAGCAAGGGAGGCCAACAGACTGATCAGAGCACTGAAAGAGAAAGTATTTTCAGGAGATGTAAGACATTTGCTTTCCTTTCTGTCCCTGGAGCTTACCAGAGAAAGCCTTGTCTGCTTGGAACTGTGAAAAGTATACATCTACATTTGCTAAAAATACTCTCTCTGAATTACAGCTTCATTCTTACTGTAATCTGGTTTTTTATTGTGTAGGTTTCAAAACAACCCCTGAAGCAACCTTAAGCATGTTTAAGCTGTAATAAATGAGAATTTCCTTGTGTTCGTCTTTCTCTTCCCAACCGGGGAATCTGGGGGAAGGTTCTCTAACGAGAGGTGGTGAGATGAGGTGGCAAGATAGGAAGGGGAGAGCAGAGATGCCAGCAGCAGGGGCATTTGGCAATACACTCCTAAAATAAAGAAATCATGCATTTTGATGTGTTTTTTCCAAACAGCATACAGAAAAAAGTGGTTATTCTGTGTATCACAGAATTACAGAATCACAGAACGTTAGGGATTGGAAGGGACCTCAAAAGATCATCCAGTCCAATCCCCCTGCCAGAGCAGGAACACCTAGATGAGGTTACACAGGAAGGCATAAGGCGGGTTTTGAACATCTCCAGAGAAGGAGACTCCACAACCTCTCTGGGGAGAGGTATGTCCCATATGGGACCCATATGGGTATGTCTGAGTTCTGAATTTATGTGTTTGATGTATCGTAATTCTTTTAGTTTTAAGGGGTAGACTACAAGGAAATTAGCTCAGGTGACTTTCTAGAACATGTTGCTTCTTTCCTTTTTCAACAGGAAAAAGGAAGGTGAAATTTCAGTGCTCCTGATGTGCCATTCACAAAATTGACGTTAAATATTTATGCATGTTTTTGTTTGTCATTTAGAATGCTGAGTACTTTTAGGGGGAAGAAACATCTAGCATCCTCTAGACTCAAAAATCCTCCCACTCAATCTTCATTTCTGACATGAATAACATGGCATATTAGCTTCTTTACACCCTGCCCAAGTGATCACCGTACATCTTAGTGAGGTATTTAACAGTAACTGGGTTTTTTTTCCTCTTGACAGCTAAGTGAGGAATAAGATGTTTATCTCATCCATTATGTTATATTTATCATTAGAAAGATTGATGTGTTGTTGATAAAGATGAATATGAGATGTTTCTTCTTGTGCCTGATTCTGTCCTTGACATGGTGGGACCCTGCGAATGCTTGAAAGGGAAAGGAAAAACCCAGCTTCCTTGGTGGCAGTTCTGAGCGCCACAGAGCCTTGCTAGTGCACACTTAAGGGCTCAGTGCCCAAAGAGTCCTAAAATGTGGCTCACTGCCAGTTTCCCTCCTCCTGTAATTGCAGAATAAGGGTGACAAAGCTGTTGGACACAGGAATCTTGTTTCTCGTGTGTGGTAGCTTTCCCAATGAATTAATACGACTGCAAGCAGATACTACACTGCTTGTGGTTGCTATACAATAGGAAAATAGGATACAGCCCTCAGATTAATTAGCAATTTACAGTCCCCATCAGCAGGATTTGTATTGATGCAGATTTTGCAGTTCTCTTTTTTTTTTAAATTTATTTTTTTTGGAGGGTAGATGACTTGTGAATCCAGTTGAGAGTAGAGTCTTTATTAGAAAATACAGCTGTATTTTTGCAAAGTACCATGTAATGCTGCAGGAATTTTATAAATCTTCAATATCCAAGTGTTTTTGTATGGTGAGAATTGTGGTGCTCTACTTTAGAAGTAGTGCTTCAAACACAGCTGAAGTATGAGTGAGTGCTTGCAATTATTTTCCTGGGCTCCACAGCAGTCTCACTTCAGGCTGATGAACTTGCCTAAAATCCAATTTGAGAGAAACCAGGTCAGAGAGTCATGCTATAGGAAGGCGAGGACAGTGTTTGGCATGATAGGATCACAGAGGAGAAGCTTCACATGGCAACAGAGGATATGCTGCTTGGAAAGTATCTCTTCCAGTGAAGGCCTTGCCAGGGAGCCGCAGCCCAAATGACAGCCACGTGTAGCAGAAGGGAAAAAACAGTTTTTCTGGTGTGTAAAAAGTATGGCTTGGAGGGCTGCAGGAGGCCAACTGCAAGTTTCGTGCTATGAATGTGTGACTTTATAGGCCTATATCTGGCTTATGCTTAAAAGTTTTGATGTAAGAGAACTACGGATGTGTGTTTCCAGCGAATAAAAGATACTACAGATTTCTGGAGGTTGTTCTTTGCTCCAGAAGGCAGGCAGAGTTTTATACATAAACCAGCTGCATAACTCTGCATGCCACTTTGTGTATGTATCTTCATCTCCAAGTAGCAGTCTAAGAAGGAAAAGAAGAAATCTCTTCTTGTCTTCAGGTGCAAGTAACTGGACAGGGGTTTACCCATGAGCCAGGGTCACCCTACCACAAGGTGCAAGAAAGAAATTGGTATAATATGTTTAAAAGGACCACCTCATTTCAAGAAAGCTTGCTTGTTACAAACAGTGCCCCTGTCTGGCAAACCCACTTAGATGCACCAGGGATGGGCTCTGTGCATGCAGGTGGCCTGGAGCAGAAAGTTGATGCTGAGAGTGGCCACGGATCCAGCTGTTCCCCAGAGGTGCTACCACCAGTACGGGTGTAAGAACAGAGCGAAATGCGAGGCCCATTTCAGCAGCTCTTCCTTTTTCGCCTGGCTTTGGTTCTGCCAAGTTGTATGTGCCATGATTTTCCCCAGAGGCCAGCACTGGAGATTGTGGTTTCTGGCTCTTGTTTTGATTGCAAAGTTATGATCATCACTGGCTGTCAAAGAAGAGCTGCAATGAAGCACACGGTTGTGCTCTTCGTTGCATTGGTAGACTGTGCTTGTCAAATGCCAGTGTTCGAGATCTGTTTCAGTGCAGGAAAAGGCTTCACCTTCAGATTTTAATGTCATCCTGCCAAAGGGAAAGGAGCGTTTTCCTCCTGACAGATTGTTTCTTCTTGGTTGAGCAGCAGGCAGAGGCTATCTTGTTCAGTTTACTTCTGAAGAAGAGACTAGACAGTTTAATCCTACCCAAAGAGCATTAACATTTCTACAAGTTTGTTGAGGGCAGGGTGTAATCTATCAGGAAAACAACATTTTAATTAACATTCTTGCTCTTCAGAGGAGCAGAAGAAGAATGGGAAGAATGAAGGTGAACCTCCCAGGAGGCTTGCTTTATGAAATGTGCTTTTCCCCAGGGTAGGCAAACCTCAGGACTTCGGGCTAGCCTGGGAGCTGGCAAGGCTTGCGCCTTCAGAGCAGTGCAGCTACGGTTAATTTTGGTGTCCTGTTCACATATTGCTAAAGAAATTATTGTCACTACACTTTCTGTGTGTTCAGATTGTGCAAGGAAGAGTTTTTGGCTCTCACCCTTTTCTGGTGTTGTGGGCAGTTTTAGGATGACCATCACATACAGAGATCTTCAGTTGCCGCAAGTGCAGGACCTTATCCTGTGTGACCTAGTCTAGGTGATCCTGCTCTGGCAGGGGGATTGGACTGGATGAGCTTTCGAGGTCCCTTCCAACTCCTAATATTCTGTGATCCTGTGCAGGTTTCCAGCATCTCAGTGCAGTTCTCCTGGGCATTCAAGAGATGATGGACCAGCAATCTGCAGTCCCTTGTCGGGTATTACTAATGCAGGCTTCTCTGTGATTGAGACGACTTTTAATGGGATACAGCAGCGTAGTTGCGGGGAGAGAGAGAGCTTGAGATGTGGGGATCTCCTAGGGGACTTTGAACAATATCTCAGTTTGATTTTGCATGCTTGGCTGGGTACATGCAAATGACAGCTTCAAAATCATTTCAGTGTGTGTGCCTTTCTACTGCCAAAATATCTGATGCTGCAGCAGATTCCACTGTCACAAAGCTAAATCCTATATTGGTTTCAGACTATAAGAAGCTGAAATCATCAAGTCCTTCCAGAAGACGATATTTGAGAGTCAAAAGGAAAACAATCATATGGTAATAGTTTTCACTGTCTTCAGCTCTCATTCAATCTTCTGGATGTTTTCTGATGGATGTGTGTTTGTGTTGATTCTTTGATTATGAAGCATTTTGGTTCACTGGGGAGCTTTCGCAAAAGTGACTTTTTGAAAAATAAATCTGAAATAGTTGAATAGAAATGTCCAAAAATATGTTCCTGTTCTTAAGTTGAGCCTTCAGACATAAGCACACTGTAGGATTAAGGCTGCAGCCTTATTCCAGGTTCTGATATAGATGTATTATACCATAAATTAGACTTTTTCAAAACAGTACACTTCTTTCTGGATTGCTTCTGGCCTTAGGCTATTCCTTGTCCAGATTTTAAGACCTTTGTCAGAAGCATGGTACCAACTGAACCTTTGCAAAGAAATACTTGCAAGACTGGTTAAGATGAGGAAACAGTGGATGTTTCTTTTTCTGATTTTTAGGAGTTTGCCTAAACTGCTGCGGTTGAAACTTTCTGAAGAAAATCCACTTAGTGTGGAATGTGACCTAGCAAAATTTGAAAAGTAACTGCGAACAGTTGAATAATGAAAAGTGCTTGACAAGCTGAGCTGTAGATGTCACTATCTACTTCTATAGCATGAAGCATGCTTTTCATGTGCTGCCTACCTCAAATAAGTTACCCAAATAAATGTAGGAGCATTTGGAGGCTTTAGGAGATGTATACCTGCTGTTTGTGCCTTTGCTTGCCAGCATCATTGCATCCAAACGAAATCTAACACTTGACTCTTTTCCTCTGTCTCCCATCTCCTCCAGTGGTAGTGGCTACCTAGAGTTGCAATACTCAGATTTTGTTTTGATGGAGAGTTGTAAAGACTAAAAAATCTTCCTGCTGCTGGCCATATCCACAAATGCTCCAAAAATGGTGATACTTCTTCTATTGGAATAAATTTATTTCCTTTTGTGTGTCTTACCCCAGTGAGGAAGCTTTACGTTTCTGAGGCTTGAGTGTCCCTCTCCATAGCAGAGCTGAAGTCTGTGCCCTCTCTTTACTGATGACAAGAGGGTCCTGTGCTCTGTGTAAGGACTTTCTGCGAGCATTGGGAGTGAATCTGAGTGACTTCATTAGAAGTAGAAGCATTCAAATGGAGACAAAAAGATTATTTCATGGAAGAACTTTTGGATTGGGCTGCTCGCAGAGTTTTTACGTGTAGAAGAAAATTCCAGGAAAACAGAATTCAGGAGAAAGTCCATGAGGTGGAGAAGAAAAAATGGTGGTTTCAATACCAAAGCAACAGTGTCATGAGCTGTAGGCACTAGATGCAGAAAGAGGGGTCACTGGTGAGTCAAATATTTCTTGAAATGCACTTAACTGGGTGCTTTTTAAACACGACTGCATTTTTTAAAGTGAGTGGGCATGACTCAGAAAGGCATTGTACGTGTTTAAAAATTCAGAGCACGTCAATGCATTGCTAGATATTAGGTTTGATGGAGAAACATTAATTCACCACATCATCCAATGTCTGATGGGCTGAGGAACACTAGCATGCAAATTCTTATGATCATAGATAAGCAGACAAAGTAAAATTAAAAGGTTAGGGATTGTAACTTTAACAAGTAGTGCTTAACATTTTTTTTCCTTCATTTTAAAGAAAAGATGAATTCCTGCCTTATGAAAAAAATGGTATTTATATTGATGTCTGTTAAATGTAATGCAATTTCATCAATTTTTAAACTGTCTCCATACCCAGCCTAACTCAGAACTACTGTACCTTTCAAATATGAATGTGAGATGCAAGAATCACAGACATTAAAGGTTGTCGACATCAATTATAGATTAAGGACTTCCTGAAGATGTTAGCAGATTTTACTTCTGCTAGCTATATTGTAGTTTGCTTTCTGGATTGCGAGAAGGACAGGCAGGGTTATGCTTGTGTAATTTTCTTCCAACTATGCCATCAGAAACAATGTTTAAAAAAAAGTAGGGAATGGAATTTGAAGCCTCATCTTCTGGATTGCAGGCACACCAGGCTAATGCAGCTGCGGAGATGTGCTCAAGTAAGAGAGTTTATGTTATGAAAAAGTTATTTCTGAGTAATTATAAACAAAATCATGGCCCTTGGGATAATATAAAACTATTACTCATAGAACAGTTGTTTTGTTACCACTAAAATATTTAGTCTTTTCATGCAAATTCAAGGTCCAAGATCTGCTTCCAAGGTCCAGAGCAGCAATTTTGCTGTGGCAGCCACAAGGCTTGAGGGAAATGGATGGCTCAAGCTGTGTCCTAATGGCCACCTTTCAGTAATGCACAAGCAGTAAGCAGCAAATACCAACTAACAAGAATTTCAAAAATAGTCTTGTTTTCTGCTTTTATAATTATCTTCTAAAATTCAGAGTGGAGCTGAAAGGTGGAAATGAATCTGTAAATCTTTCTGTTCACAGATGCGGCACTGTTTATTGCTGGTTCTTTAGGTAACAGCTCTGCATTGAGAAGCTGTGGCTTTGCTCTGCTGGGTGTTAGGCACCTGGAGAGGGGTAAACACTCCAAATTAGCCATGTGAAATGTCAACCAGCAAGGGCAGGGTGCTTCAGATAAGTGTCATTCCTTGCGCTGAGTGGGGACCCTGAACCCAACCAGCAGAAAGAGCCCACAGAGTTTTGGATGCTGCTCTGTGGTTTTGTGGCCTCAAAGAGAGCAGGCTGAGGGGGCCTGGATTTTGGACTTTGCTGGTGAAAATGCTTCCGTCGCAGTCATGAGCTCACCTCCCTGCTCCAGAGGTCAGGGATGCATTTTCTCACTAGACTTGAGTTTGATATGAAGTGTACTTGGTGTCGGGATGAAGACCAAAGCCCAGGTCTCTGCCCAGGTAGGATGTATTTGTGAGGGGATGCAGAGGTTGATATTTGTTACCTGCTGACTCATACTGCCCATTCACATCAGGTAGGATGAAGGTGGAAGAGTTTGCGTATGACTTGGCAGCTTTAAAAAAAGAGAGCATATGTAAACCAAGAGTTTATTCTTTTACTGCTGACACACTGAAGTGTTACTTATATGTAGCACATTTTAAAAGGGATTTTTTAGTGCCCTCTGTTTCTCAAAGCTGCCTGAAATATCTTCACCAAATTTTGGTTTTGGAGTATATAAGAATGTGTTCCCGTGCTTGGTGTCAGTACTCAATGGGCTCTTTTTATTTAGACAAACATTCTCTTTGGACAGTAATGGGATGCTTGCTTGCCCACTGTAGTGTAAGTCCAAAGTGCCTTCAAACGCATCAAATACAATTTGAGTGCAAAGCCTACAGCGTGGCACCTGGGTTGCATGAAATTCAAACCAAAATGCAAGTGTGTGTCACAAGAGAGAGTGAGAGGTTTGGAGGTTTGATCTTCCCTTCAGGAACATAATCAACTATTGAAGTGCTTTTGCTCTGTAAATAATACAAGGCTTGCTGCTGTTAGTGTAGCGGAGTGTATGGCTGGGTTTCATTGTGGGTTTTTTTGTAGCTACACTTTATTCAGGCTTTCAAGGTGGTCATAAGGTCTTACTGTGTCCTGATGTTGTACCCTAGGAAGAGATTCCTGCCTCTCTGATGTGTCTTGTCAAAGGCAGCAGATGGTGTAAAGAGACAGAGCAGTCAAAGCTGGAAGAATATCAGGGAAATGTGAAGCGATGAGACCAGAGAGCCACAGCAGTTGTGGAAGTACTGCAGGCGGGACGGCATATGGGGGAAAGGAGTTCCTCAGCAGCTCACCAGTTGTACTTCAAACTGCTGTCTGCCCACATCTTGAAAAACAAATGAGAACTCTCAGTCATCCTCATTCCCTCTACCAAATGCTTGTGCTTGATCCTACCTTGAAGGTTGAACAGATTGCTCTCAGGAGTCTGCTGGGAATAACAGGAATAAATTTTAAAATTGTAACAAACAATTATTTTTAATATAACTGCAGTGCATTGGTATCATTTGAGTACAGATATGCAAAAACAACATTTGAGAGCTAAGTTGGCTTTTATAAACGGAGATGAAGTAGCAATCCTAACCCTGAAAAGTGCTGGAGTTTTTAAAATTAGCTGGAGTTTTATGAGTCTTTTATTAACAGCGTTGGGTCTGTGATTTGCCTCATATATGAGCACAGTTTTAAAGGGTTTGTCTTAATAGCTCCATTGACTTCTGCTCAGAAACAGCCAGCTTCTGGAGGAGGAGGAAGTGTGACTGGCAATGTATCAGGACAAGACCAAGGGAGAAGACCTTAAAGCAGCTGAAAAGCAGAAAACACTGTGACCAGGACGACAAGCCGAGAGTGAGCTCTTGAGCAACCAGAGGGCTGTGGCCAAAGCTCATCACTGCGTCCTGCTCAAAAGCAGCAGCAAAGAAGTTCAAGAAGTCCCATTTGAAAGTGGAGTGTTTAAATTAAGCATCTATGCTCTTCCATTTTTAGGCATCCTAGTGCTTTTGTATGTGAAGTTTTGGACTCCTTCACACTTTGATTCTTTGAATTGTCAACCTAAGCATTCAGAAATCATGAATCAGCCTCCCTCTGCCCCCAGTGGCTTAGAAACCATGGGATTTTAAGAAGTAACAGATGTTTTGTTCTTTTTATTTGCCTCCTGATTTTTGAACTTGCAGAGTTCATCTTTTAAGTGTTTCTCCTCAAACCTCAGGCTAACACTTTATTTATTCACTCTTTAAATTTAAAACAGATTCTCCCATCAGCCTCAGTAATGGGGGCTTAAAGAAGAAAAATTCCATGCTCATGACAAAATTGTGAGTTTGCATTGCTTCGTTCCTTTAGGTTGTGTTTGGGAATATAGGATGGGACTTGGTTTTCTGGGTTACTGAGCATGGCTCTCTCTTATTGCAAGCAGCCATATCATATAATCCTATCCAAAATTTGTTTAGACTCCGTCTTAAATGCACTTATGTTTACTGCCCTGTATATTCTCTATAGAAAACTCTTCCAGACCTTAACTAGTCGACCAGTTATAAAATTTCTTCTAATTTCCAGTGTCAACATTCATATCCAGGCTAATACCCCTTTGATCTTGCATTCTTCAGTGGATGTGAGTGTATAATGTTCCTCGAGTTTTATTTCTGCATTTGCTCCCCTTCCTGACACCTGGCTTTTGTTCAGGTGTGGTCAACATCGTCTTCATCATTGCAAACCATAAGGAAAATAGCACTAAATCAGTACAGCCTCCAAATACCTTAGGCTTGAAAAGCATCACCAGTACACAGTGGCCTGTCTTTCTTTCACATCTTTGATGTGGGCAAATTTTAAAGATTTTGCACATTTAAATATAATGTTCAAATGTTGACTCAGCATTACAAAAAAAAAAGTAATGTAGCCTAGAATAAGAGGTTTATGCTGCCCCTAGGAAGCAGTGTAATCAAAAGTATGCATATGCTTTTGAGTAACAGTTCACCCTAAAGATTAAGTAGACATTCATATGTAAAGTGATTTAATGGCAGTGTGAGAATGAAGGAGGGAAGGTGTGCTGCTTACCTCCCGCCTGGTGTAGTCTAGCCTAATATGTTTAACTGGTGATGTGTGGAAAGTTGCAGTGGAAGTGATGTGAACTTTCAGGCAGAAGGGCATTTTCTGGAGATTGTACCAACTAATCATTGCAGGTTATATTGTCTCACATTCAGGTCTTACTTTGAGAACATGCTTTTCGAATCGGCAAACTAAAACCAAGAAGATTAGGTTGACGTTTTGGAGCTTTCAGTGGCGATTTGAATGGTAATCGAGCCAAAGACCTGCACCTCAGTTGCCTAAAAGCTTTTGTTTGACATTTCTGTCAGTGTCCTGGGCTTGTTTGATGCACAAAAAGTGATGTCTGTGGACATCCAAGACATTGTGTCAGATCCTTTGCAATTAGGTTTCCAATAGATTAGCTCTATGGAAGCTTGTACCTCCATCTCAGACTTTCACCATTGTGTCTCAAATTCAGTTTTGGTCAAGGAAGTTGATAACTGAAAGTGAGGTAACTTCTCCTTGGCCCTTAATAAATGATCTTTCGATAATCTGGTTCCTAAAGGATCATAATTGCTAGTGGTTGGCAGGTAAGATGTCCATAAAGACTTTCAAGACGTGAGTTTGGAATGGCAAAATAGAGAAAGTTGGCCAGTTGCTGCTTGTGTTGCTGCTGCTTTCCTAAAAGGCAACCGCAAGGTCTTGATGAGCCATCTCTTATGCAGATAATTAATCATTTAAATATATAAATGGGTGTTATTCCATACTCACCAGTCTGGTGTATTTTGACTATTAGTGTGGGTTAATTGCATGACAGGTCACAGTACCGAATTTTCTGGAATTGATTTGTTGAGTTTTTACAAAAAACTTGAACCATAATAGTAGTGATGGGGTTTGATTTTGGGGTTTTTTTTCTGGGTAATTATCACTGTATGTAGGAACAGTAGTATGTGATCAGACATATTGGATTTCACCTGCCTTTGTGGAAGAATACTGCTGCCTTTGTCAGAAGCATGTTCATTTGGGATGTCTTGGTCTCACAGGCTACCATACTTTGAATTATTTATCAAAAAAGTTATTTTACTTGTTGGGGGATTGTTTCTATTTTGAACTGCATGTAGAGTCTGGAAATTTTGTTCAAAAAGGCATAAGGGGATTTTTATTTATTTTTTTAGACATCAGTCTCTTTGGGGAAAAAAAACTACTGTGACAATAAAGTGGCAAAGTAAGGAATGTTAAAACGTACTATGGATGCTTGGTTTCATTTTGTTCTGGCTGCTTCCCACCCCAAATACAGTTTGTTTGGGGTTCATTTCTCTGCTGTTGGTCAGCACAGGTTTTCTCTGAAATGCACTTTTACACTTTCTCTTCTCCCCCCTCCACCTCCAGTGAAGGAACACCATTCCCCTCACCCTGCTGGGGGATGTATGACTCTCTAGGCCTTGCAGGGAAAGGAGTTTTGGGAGCTTCTGCTGTTGAGGGAGCCAGCCCTAGTGGGAAAGGATGACGCTGTGACCTCCACTCACAACCCAGCAGCACCTGAAAAAATTTAGCACCAACCTGTCCCTGCAGCTGGGATTAGTTAGGGGGTTCATTGCTGCCTCTGTGGCAGGGCCTGCTTTTAGGCTTTGCCTTTTTGTCAGAGGAAAAATTGAGGGTAGCTCAGAACCTGACCACTGTAAATCAGCTTGTGTTCCTTGTCAAAGCTCCTACTTGGCTTCTCTTCACTGCTTGGAGGATCTACAGTAGGTGGCTTTATTTTTGTTGTTGCAGGTATTCAGATTTCTGAGGGGGAAGTGCTGGGCAAACTGGGATGCAATTGAGAGCAGCTGTTGCTTGTACTGTTCTCTCTCTGTGTTATGGTACTTGGCTAAAAGGTTGGGGGTTTTGTTGTTCGTTTCTTTTAACTGTATAAACAAATGTCAAGTAAGCAAGAAGATATGCATCCAAGGTTGAGGAAATGTAATGTTTATAATTTCAGTCCTGACATAATTGGAGATTATCTTTTGTTCTACTGGATGTGAACTTTTAGCTGTGAATAAAGGCTTATGGAGTAGGAGAAGATGCTTCTTTGTTTCTGTAGGATATTGAAAAGTGGTTGGCTGTGATAGTGCATGCCTTTCTGTAATGACACTGACCACAGGTAAAACATACATGTAAACATGTCAGAAATGAAGTAGAACAACCATTTTCAAATGTGTTTTTGGCCCTTTCCCTGGCCTTGTGAGAGTGGGCTGCCACCAAGTCCTAGTGGATTTTGGGAACCTCGCCTTAATGCCTCCCCCATATCTGTCCTTGGCTTAAGGACACGAACCATCTTTGCAGTAGCAGTAAGTAACATCTGGGCAGAATTTTGATGTGAAGGCTGGTTTCCCTAACATGCTGATGCCTTACAGTTTGGTGAAAATCCACTGTTTGGTGAAAACAGTCCTCAAAGTAATCCAGACATAGTGATGCTCTTGAGTTAGGAGACATTGTGAAGACATTAAAAGTTTCTGGGTCAAGGCAGGTGGTTGTAAGGGACCAGTGTCTAGTTCTGTTTTATTTCTTTTTTAGTATGAGAAGTGAAACTCCTCAGAAAAGTAAAGCAGAACAGCAAGTATTGAAAGGTGAGTTTGAGCACAAAATTTGGGTTGAAATCCTCTGTCAGTCTTTGGTAGGTGATTGACAGTTTGAAAATGTAATACTTGGTATTGCAGCAGTGGCTTGCGATACTACGTGAATGGTGCTCATTGTTTCCAGGTAAAAGCCATCAGAAAAGGTAGTATATCGTGTGTGCAGAGTATTACAGTGATTGCTCTAACTGCAGGATCAAGTCTCTAGTTTATAACACCTGTTGAAGAAGTAGTGAGTGGTATTTTTCTTTCCAAGCCATTGTTCTTGGTATATCCTAGCATACAACTGTGTTATTACATTATTGGAGTGTTTTTTCCATGATTATTTAGAGGTTAGGGGTGCAGTTTTGTTAAAGCAGTTTTGTTTACCCTACTGCTGTAGGGATCTGAATATTTAAGCTATTTTTGTTGTCAACTTTGAGCAGCTTCAGACATTCTCAACAAAGCAAATCCTTGTTTTGTTTGCTTGATTTTATTTATTTATTTGTTTATTTATGGTGTATGGACCTCTGTGATGTTTGAAGCTGTGATTTACAGTATAGCATTTCAAGCGTATTGTGAGTACTTTAGAGGTCCCTCCCACCCCTGCATAGGATCCTTGGCTAATAGTGGCTGCACAAAACATCTTAAATGTAATCACACAACCAGATTTCACAAACCACTGAGCAGCAGCATAAAAGGTTAGTGTATGCTTTATGGTGTTCGTAGTTGTTTTGGGGTTTTTTTTACACAAGACTGGCTGTTTAGTAAAGTATACTATTGCTAGAAATAAGAACAAGCACATTTTTGCTTTTGGCAAATACCGTCATTAAAACAGGGCTATAAATCGCCCCTTGTATAACTGCACGCATTGTGTGTGCCATAGGTATTTGTCAGTCTGTTACTCTAAGCAATGAAGGAAAAAATCATGCATACATATATTTTCAATATAACTATATAGCTGTCTAATGGTTTTTACAAGGTATATTTTTCCGAAGCACCTACTGATCTATCAGCGTGGAGATATTAGAATCAGTGTCTTAAGTATATCAGTTACTTGACTGTTTCTTTTGATAGTGCCAGTTCTTCATAATTAGAAAAGTATGGCTATTAAACAGACACATTGTTCCATTATTTGGCATCTATTTTAAGGCCTTAAGCAGCAGCCTACACATAAAGCGTTTTATTTACATTTTCCCTGTTTGAGTTTCTTCTTTGTTCTTGAAGCCCATTGCTGAGCAATTTTCTGCCAGCAAAATTTGGCCTGTGGGGCCACATGTGTTCTGGGAAGTGCTGTGAGCCATTGCAGCCGGCTGGCCTTGCAAGCTGCTCAGTTCCTGAAGAGCAGCACCACGTCTCTGCAAGGTCAGGGGTTGCTCAGCACCTCATGGGATGGGTCAGGTAAGTCCAAATTCGATCCTTATTCAGTAGGTTACTGTTGGACTTCGAGTCTCCTTAAAGCCATCACTTGAAGTCTAAAAGAAGATGGAGGTCCTTCTTTTGAGCAGGATAGTGCTACTGAGTATTGTGTTGTTCAGTCTTCAGTTTCCATTCATCAGTGTTCTAGGTGTAGAAAACTGCTCAACATTTGTGTTTAGGTAACAAACTTATGGGAGCTTTTTTTCAATATAGGCCTTAACATGATGTTGAATGGAATCAGTTATTTTTACTGTAAAAAATCATAGGACTTACATTTTGCTTCTACTTTTAATTTGTAAGTGTTGGGCAACACATTTAGGAAATGGAGGATTTTGCTGTTGCTCATAGCCTGCGCTGTAGCTCAGCTTTGGGGACCTGTCCTTGTAATATAATTCTCAATGCTACTCTCTTTATTTCTGCTTTTTCTGCTGTAGTCTTCTTAAGCCTCTTCAAGACCATTATCTTGCTTAAAACAAATACACAGCTTTATATTTTTTATGTATCTCTCGCCTGATTTTAGCTGTTTGTACATCAGATTTGAGGGAAGTAGGAAAGGCTCCTCCAGTTGTCAGTGGAATGAGAGGTGCCCCTGGTGGGCAGTTCACCCTGGATGTGCAATACTTCTGTCTCCAGATAGGGTGATTTTCCTCTCAGGATACTTCTCTCTTGTCCAGCTGCATGGAGACAACCCAGATGATGAGTTTAGACTAAACACGTAACTTCTAGTCAGCCAGATTTGGGTGAGTTGAATTGCACCTTGGTGACTGGTGCAGCCGTGGGAACGCTCTGCATGACCCCACCAGTCACCCCACAGCTCAGCCCTGACAGAAATCTGTTGCTTTTAATGCACTCGTTGCCTTATAGTTGCAACTGTATTTAGGAACATTTGGGGACACTGTCACCAGCAATTATGAGGAGTGAAATGCACTTTAATAGCATCCTCTCTTGATGGCAATTATCAGGAGTAGAGGAGAGACGAGCATGCTTTTGTTGAAGAAGTGCAGTGGATGGGGTAATTTCATATCTCTGCTGCTTTTAGGATGAATGCCTTTTTTTGCACATCAGCAGACATGTGGTCTGTAGAATTTTGATGTTCGGTATTGGATCCACGTGTGATGTCAGAGAAATGACCTCAACAGAGACTGTGATTTCTCAAGCTTTAAAAATTACTCGGTGTAATGCTACCCCTAATTATAAATCTCCAGCAAGGGCACGTATCCAGATATAGTCAGCATCACTCAAAAAGAAATGCAAGCCCTTCCTTAAATATTTAATTTAATGTCAGGATATCCTGAAATAGCTGGTGGTGAGAGCAGCTTAATGGGTATGAATTACATATTTTATTGGGAAGTGTTTGTCTTAGTAGTGTGGTCATCCGAATTCAGTTTCGGCAGACTGTTTAAAATATGCTGATGATGTCAGCGAATATGCGCAGTATCTTTTGTGTAAGCACTTATCTGTTTCCTAACAGCACGGTAGACGAAATACCTCATGAATGTTAATGATAACAAGAAATAACCATACCACCATGTTAAAGATGGCATAATCCGGAGGGAGAAGCAAAGTAGCAATGAGATGAAGGCCAAGTTCGTCTATTCCATTTTGGCTGGCCTGTGTGTTTCTCTGGAAGTACCCTTTCTTTCCTTTTGCCTTGAAGGAAGTCCAGGGCAACTGGATGCTTAATTGCAGTTAAAAAGGGATGAATCTCAACCCAAACAAGGCTCTGAGGGTCATGGGGGAAAAAGACCCATCCTAATAAGTGACATGAAAGCATGTCTCCTGGTTAGCACACAACTAGAGGTGGTGAACACCCCATTTCAGTGCCAGGGAATCGCATTGCTTTATGCTCAAGAAGGAAGTGTGTGCCCTCAGAATGAACTGTTCCTGACAGCTATGATCATAAGTCATGTTTTCCTCACCTTAATTGTTCAGTGTGCTTACAGTTGTTACATGTTGGATGGAAGGAATTATCTGGGAGAGGACTGAATTCCTGTTCTGGATCACATCCTGGTTTTCAGCCCCTTTCCCTTCCCCTGTGGGCTACAGAGAGCAAGTAGGGGCAGTCTGTGGGCATGGGCACGAGCCAGCACATGGGAGCACAGGAAGAAGGTATCGGCTGCTGGCATTTGCTGCTTTCCTAATAGCAGGTCCTAGTCCTCTCGGAGACAAATACTGTGTCTGGGTACGATGGTCCCACGGGTGAGCACCACACACTAAACCCATCATTGCACTAATCTGGTTTCATACCGTCACTGAGTGAACCTCTATTTGTTCTTGGAGCAAATTATCTGTGCTGTAAGTACCCATAATACCCACTGATTACTTTTTGAAACAAAGCAAAGGTGATGCGATGTACATTCCAGTGATGACAGACCTCTGTATTTGCTGGTCTTTGCACTTCCTCAGCCTCAGTTTAGACCTGTTATTTTACTCCAAACATGAAGACTTTTTTTTCCTGGTGTGATCTCTGGATGGCTGGAAGCAGAACCGCAGCATCTCATTTGGCCACCAGGCCTTGGGCCTACCTGGGGTGTGGTGGGCGACCTCCTCAGCTCCCACAAGCTCCAGCTTTGCAGGAGTCTTTCACTGGGACTTTGCTCAGCTTGTATGAACCTGCTGAGGAGTGTTAATGAGCTGGTAACAATTAAAAAGCCAGCAGGATGCCAGCAACATGTGGCTCCACATATCTTTTTCATCCTGCAAAGCCTGTGCCATTCTCCTGGCCAAGACTGTGTTCGGTGTGCAGGAGTAGACAGGATGTCTCAAGCTGTTCAGTACTGAGGCACTTTAGCCCCCAGTTTGCTCAATATTTACAGTCTAGAAAAGCAAGAGCTGATAGTAGTGGCTCCCTTGTGCCCACTCAGGGTTACGTCTCTCTCTGGTTTGGACATATGGTGTTCTTTGTCAAGCATTAGGAGACATTGTGATTAAAAATGAGAGAAAGGCCACTGCAAGAACTGTGCAAGCAGCAATTGTGGTTCAGTGACACTGTGGTCTTCTGTATGCAGTTCTTTCCCTGTGGAGATTTACTGTGAGTCTGACTGGGTAGTCTGACTTCTTTAAGTAAATTGTGGTGATGAAAGATAATTTCTGAAACTGGTAACAAGACAGTGTTTCAGTGGTGGTGACTTAAACGTGTGTGTGTGCTAGCCTAGAACTTCACTTGAGGATTGGTGAGAATATAGATAACCTTAAGTGTTTTATAAATAGGCAAGGATGAAGGATATCTATTAAGTCTTACAGTAAGTACAAAAGTATTTTTTCAATTTGGAAGAAAACAAATCTGGACCAACTTTCTGATGAGCCAATTAATGTAATAGACGAGTAGTAAATTCTAAGCAGCATTCTGCTGGCTTTTATGTCCCAGTATTTGTGGTCTTTTAAACAGTTCACTCTTAACAGGAGTGGCTCTTGACATCTGAATTTTATCGTAAGGTTTCTATATCCTGTTAAAACTGTTCCCAGAAAAAAATAATGTCATCCTTTTCAGTGCTTTGGCAAATGTGATCTCATCAGTGCAGTGCTGGGCAGGCAGACCCTCGCTGCTTTGTAGCAGCCCATTGCCTTTTTGGCTTAAGTGCCCAGCCGGGAGAGGAGAGTTGCTCTCAGGTATGTGGTAGCTGATGGTACTGAATTCTGGCTGTTACAGGTGCAACCATCCTTCCATTGGCTTGATATCTGTCTGGAGACACCTTCAGCAAGCGGTGCGTGCCCTTTGCATGTGGATTTGCCTGGTTTTATCTCCCTTTGCTTTCTAAAGCTTGGGAGTTTCAAAGCCCATCTAAGGAAGGAGTGTGAATACTCAGTTTTGATTTTGGCCAGTTTCTGATGTGTCTACTCCAAAATTCTGTTTTAAGTAGACATGAACATCTGTATGTTATAAACGTTCTTTAGTTTGTTTGTTTGATTGGGTTTTTTTAAATTTAATATTGTAAAGACTATATATTTATGTAAAACTGTCTTTCTGGAAGACATTTATGGCAGCTGTAGTTATTCTAGTTTACAAAAGAGTGGAGGAAGAGAGGCCGCCTCCAGGATGTTTCAGATTTTAGGTCGACTGGTAGTCTGAAAGTGTGTATTTCCCTTCTGTTGATTAGACAGGACTCTGGGAAAATTACTCTTCTGCCTTAGGCACTGCAATTAAGTGCTTAGAGTTAGGTGGGATTAATTTACACTTACCCTTAAAATAAAAAGCAGAAGATGAAGAAATTTGTTTCTGACAAGTTTTTCAAACCCTAACAGAATAATAATTCTGTGGCAGTCTTGATTGATAAATGGCATTTTGGTAATAATCACACGTAGCATTCAATTATCTTATGTTGTGAATAAGTCTTGCTCTTGCATACCCCAGGAATCTGGAAATTACCTGAATATTAACATTGAATCAAGTGTATTTGTATGTGTAAATTTGTAATGGGATGCATGCTATCTTTAAGCACATAAAGACTTGGTTTTCAGCACTAAGAAAAAAGCCCCACAAATTAGATAAAATCAAATTACACACATTATCCTCAAGATTAAATGAATTAAAACTCTCTTTCTGGGAGGAATTCAACCTAAGACTGAAAATGTGGTCCTAAAAGTCACATTGTGTCAGGCTGATGTTTGACTTTTGATAGCACATCCCCAAAGACTTCTCTTTGACGAATCCTGAACAGAGAACGCTTGTTTCCCATGAAGCCTGTTGTTGCTGATAAAGCTCACCTGTATCAAAGTGGTATCTAATACGACACTGCTGTACTCTGGCCTTAAGGAAAAAACAACGGTTGAGCGGCTCATTTACCTTTGTAAATCTGCACCCAAAGATTTGTTTTAACAATTCTGTCCAAAATCCAATCGCAATAACCAAGTCTGGACAACATGTGTTTTTTAAACAGAGCGTAAAAGAAGCAGTATTGCACGTTAAAACAAAATAAAAGCCGTAAAAGTTGTGTTTCAGAGGCTGTGTTAACGCACTTGTGATAATAACATGGTGTTGCTTTCCTTTGATATTTGAGGCCTCTGTCTGAGTGACAGAAAGCAGATCTCTCAGGAATCTCCTTCGCTTGAACGTTTTGTGTAGTTAAATGAGCAGTGAAGCAGAAGCGGGTAAGCTATTGCCCTCTGAAGTGTTGCATGCAGACAAAGGTAGTTCTGTCAGGTGCGCACGCACGCGCATGTGTGTGTATATATATACATATATATATAT